>NW_027498157.1:0-44831 GCF_021521415.1 Bidens hawaiensis
ACATGGGTGTTGGATACCGGATGTGGAACTCATATATGCAATTCATTGCAGGAGTATAAAAAAAGAAATGATTACAAGAAAGGAGATATAAGTCTCTTCATTGGCAATGGAGCAAAGGTTGACGTCCAAGCCCGAGGAGATTATGTTTTGAAGCTTCCAAATAGTTTGGAAGTTATTTTGAAAAACATTTTGTATTCTCCTAGTTTGACTATGAATATTATCTCTGTTTCTTTGTTAAGACAATTTGGTTATGATTTAAAGATTGTAAACAATGGAATTTATATTTTTATGAATGATGTCTTTTATTTTAAAGCAATTCCGTCTAATGGCATTTATGAATTAGTTCATGATAATACAACTATTGATAACTCGTTGTACCAATCTAGCACCAAAAGACTCAAATTGTATTTGAGTAAGATTTTTCTTTGGCATTGTCGCCTTGGTCACATAAACAAGGATCGCATTCATACACTTCAAAAGAATGGTCTTTTGGAATCAAATGATGACTCATTTGATAAGTGTGAGTCTTGTTTATTGGGAAAGATGACCAAGGAGCCCTTTAGTAGAACTAATGAAAGGGCGAAAGGCTTATTAGGTATCATACATTCGGATGTATGTGGTCCTTTTAAGACAATGACAAGGAATGGTGAAAGATACTTTATTACCTTTACCAACGATTATAGTCGCTATGGGTATGTGTTCTTGTTAAGACATAAAGATGAAGCCTTTGAAATATTCAAAGTATTCCAAACTGAAGTACAAAATCAACTCAATAAAACAACCAAAGTACTTCGTTCTGATAGAGGTGGTGAATACCTCAATGATGCATTCCTAGATCACCTTAGGAGTTGTGGGATTACCTCACAACTTACTCCACCCGGAACACCACAACATAATGGTGTGTCTAGAAAGAGGAATCGAACTCTATTGGATATGGTTCGATTTATGATGGTTAGAAGCACATTACCTCTGTCATTTTGGGGTTTCGCATTGATCTCCGCAGCCCGTATTCTAAATATGGCACCAACCAAGAAAGTGGAAAGGACACCTTTTGAAATATGGCATGGAAGGGTTCCATCATTATCATATTTAAAGGTATGGGGTTGTGAGGCTTATGTCAAGAAAAACACCCAAAACAAACTTTAAAGCCGATCCACTAAGTGTATCTTTGTAGGATATCCCAAAGATTCTATGGGATATTATTTCTACAACCCAAATGAGAAAAAGGTGTTTGTTGCTCGAAAGGCTGAGTTCTGGGAAAGAAAGTTCCTTATGGAAGGAACTAGTAGAAATTTGGAACTCGAGGAGGATCGAGAACCACAAGGCGATACACGTTTGGTTGACACTAGCAATCAACAAGAGGTTGTTGAGAATGATCAAATGTTTGATCAAGACACACAAAACGTTCGCAAATCTGGTAGAATTAGCACCCCACCTAAAAGATATGGATTTTTCATGGATGGATGCTATATGGTAGATTCGGATGAACCCATCACGTACCACGCTGCAATGTCACAATCTGTTTGTGATAAATGGCTTGAAGCCATGAACGTTGAGATGCAATCCATGCATGACAACCAAGTATGGGACTTGGTTGCACCACCTCTTAGTTCCAAACTGGTTGGAAGTAAGTGGATTTTCAAGAAGAAAACTGATATGCATGGAAACTTCGATACTTATAAATCTAGACTTGTAGCAAAAGGTTTCACTCAAACTCAAGGGGTTCATTATGAAGAAACTTTCTCGCCGGTGGCTATGCTAAAGTCTATTAGGATATTGTTTGCAATAACCGCATATTATTACTATGAGATTTGGCAAATGGATGTCAAAACCGCTTTTCTAAATGGACACCTTAAAGAAGATGTCTATATGGTTCAGCCTGAAGGTTTTGTCGATCCACAACATCCTAACAAAGTATGCAAGTGAAAGAAGTCAATCTATGGATTGAAACAAGCATCTAGAAGTTGGAATCACTGTTTTGATGATGAAGTTAAGAAATTTGGATTTATTAAAAACGATGATGAAGCTTGGGTGCATAAGAAAGCTAGTGGGAGCATCATTACCTTTCTGGTATTATATGTCGATGACATACTACTATTTGGAAATGACATTCCAACCTTGGAAGGTGTAAAAGCCTGGCTTGGAAGTTGTTTTTCCATCAAGGATCTTGGTGAAGCCGCCTATATTCTGGGAATAAGGATCTATAAGGATAGATCAAGGCGGTTGATAGGTTTAAATCAAAGTGCATACATTGGCAAAATCTTGAAAAAGTTCAAGATGGACAACTCTAAGAAAGGTTTGGTACCCATACAAAAAGGAACAATATTGAGTGCATCTCAATGTCCAAGCTCAAAGGATGAGTAAGACAAAATGAATGGAATCCCATATGCATCTGCTATAGGATCCATCATGTATGCCATGATATGAACTAGACCGGATGTGTCATGCGCTTTGAGCATGACGAGTAGATACCAACAAAATCCAGAAACTAGCCATTGGATGGTGGTTAAGAGCATGTTGAAATACCTTAGGAGGACTAAGAACATGTTTCTAATATATGGCTCTGGTGAGGAGGAACTCGTTGTAAAGGGTTACATGGATGCGAGTTTCCAAACTGATTGAGATGATTCACGATCACAATCGGGATATGTTTTCGTTTTAAATGGTGGGTCTGTCTCTTGGAAGAGCGCAAAACAAGATATGGTAGCATTGTCCACCATTGAATCGGAATACATCGCTGCCTCATTGGCAGCTCATGAAGCTGCATGAATTAGAATGTTCGTGGCCAATCTAGGGGTAGTTCGTACCATTTAGGACCCTCTAGAAATCTTTTGTTACAACAAGGGTGCGATTGCTCAAATCAAGGAACCCCGTGCACATCAAAAGACAAGGCACATTGAGCGGAGATTCAACTGCATAAGGGATGAAGTTGATAAAGGAAAGATATGTATTCGCAAAGTTCACACTGATACAAACATTGCGGATTGGATTCGAAGATCCTAGAAAGGCCAAAGCATGAAGGTCATACTAGTGCCTTAGGACTTCGATATTCTAGTGATTGGATTTGATCTAGTTTTTGTATTTAGATATCAGAACAATTGTTATTCTGACTCAATCATATGATTATGGTTTATGATTATGCTTTTGAGTTATGCTCCATTTTAGCATGTTTAAATCCATGAATAAGTTAATTATTCTAAATGTCCGTAGTCGATCATGTTTGTGGGAACAAATATGAAGGTAAGACTATTATGAACTTGGATTGGTTGATATTTATAAGGTATGAATATAGCAAGGGTTTGCTGCCAAGGTTCATAGATATTTATGGGATAAATATTGGACTGACCCGCCCTCAAATTTTACTGCATGGAATCCTTGTGATTTGTGGTCATAAGTAAATTTGAGTAAAGGCGAACATCATAGTATCCTCCGACCTGAGATACATATTGGCTCTTGATTTAACATGACATTTGTGGCAAAAGGATAAATGACAGTTTCACCTAAATCGTTTTCAAGTAAGGTACTTGAAGGGGATGATGTTATTGAATGGCACTTCGTCATGCATATTAGGGGTAGTAAACCGTTGTTAGGTGGTATTTGCTACTTGCATCAATCTTCTATGTATCTTGTGCAAGTGGGAGATTGTTGGAATCGATCTTCCCAAGATACATATTTGAGTTGATGTGGCTAGTACGTTATGATCCAAGTCGGGTCATACCCAATAACAAGCTAGACAAACACCATGATACTTATTATTAGATGTGATCTAATTAATAAATATCCACACTTATAATATTTGTAAAAATGGTTTTCTAAATATTTGCACTTGTGTGATAAGCAAATAATGTGGATAATCTATATTTTGAGAAATTTTATTTATTTGGATAAATAACATATAGGAAATGAAAAATATATAAAATGAGTTTGAGTTTTGGGGGGAAAGCCCCCTTTTGGCCGGCCCCTCCCTCCTCTCTCTCTCTCTCTCCCTCCTCTTTTGTATTTTTCAAGACATGCAAATATATGGTTGGTGGATGGTTTTTCTTGGTAGAACCAAGAACACCCTCTCTCTCACACACAAGTTACTCTCTCTTATCTCCTTCTCTCAGCCGAACAAGAAGAGGAACAAGAGGGATGTTTTGCAAAGTGAAAATCCTAGCAACCTTGATGTTTTGTTGGAAGGCTTGTACGAGCATACTAGCTTGAGACTTTCCTCCATTGTAGAATCGTCATTCACTCTTTCATCCCCTTCTAATTTCTGGAAATTTGAAGGTATGTAATCTAACACAATATAGTTGTTATTTGGTAGCATGCAAATCGCATTTGGATCCTGGATTGGGTTTAACATAAAAAGGGTTTTATGTGTATTGGAAACAAGATTTAAAACTAATACTTCCGTTGCGTTTTTACATATAAATGGGTTTATATGGACTTTGATAATCTTGTAAAAACCCAACAGCAACAACGAGATTTGGTCATGAGACAAGGCATGATCCACAAATTCCCCTTCCTCAATCTCGTCAGCGTTTGCCTAACTCATAACAATCCATTTGTCATAATCCATAAATAAAATAGTATTGGTTTGATCGACTCAATTGGTATTACGCTAGTAGTATCTTGATATATTACCAATTGTTGATCATTGCCTTTAGTCTTAGTAGCACACATAGATGACATACCTGCGGATTGTTTCTGCACACTTCCACCAAAACCCACTGCATCCGGATCTTTGTCTTCATCTTTATTATTCAACTTTTTCAGCTCATCATCCTTGCAAGTCAATTGAAGAATAACTTCTTCCTGAGCCTTAATCTTATCTCCCTAAGCAGTAAAAAGATCATGGAGTTCTTGATTCTCCTTTTGACAATAGGAGATATGGCTAACCATACGTCTGTGATCCATTTTCATATGGGCTTGCATATGACGATCCATAGCCATCTGATTCTCTTGCAGATAGATTAAACTTAACAACATATCCATCTGCTGTTGAACCTTTAAAGTATGAAATGAAGGAGGCACAGGTTGAACCGAACCTTGAGGACAAATGAACCCCATAGATGATTAAGCCATCGGCTGCATCAGCATTGTAATCGGAGCATGAGATGTAGCTATCGTCGTGATAGGAGAGGTCGGTATAGGAGATAGCAATGATGGTGGACTCAAAGCAAATTTTGGATTTGTAGACGTCGTCGTCGTAAGTGTAATAACCGGGGTGCTAACAGTAGGCGACACTACCGGTACTTGTTGAGCAGAGGATCTCGGTACATAAGGACGAATCTCCAAACCATTTCCCCCTTGTAGCTCGTCTCTTTGGAGGTTGATCTTTCATTGGAGCTTTACCCTTTATTTTTCGTTGGGCAACCTTAGAACTAGCTACCGCAACCACATTCTGTCTCCTAGATCCCCTGTTTCTGCCATTATCACCTTCATCACCACCATCATCACCATCAATGTTTCCACCTGGTCTGTCTTCACGTTCGGAATCGGAATCGTCATGTATCCAATGATCATTAGATGGACATACATACTCAGGACTTGCCAAATGACCAATCAAACGTTTAGCCCTCGGTCTATCCTCATCTGTTTGTTTTCGATATGTCTTCATTCGCTTCATCGTATCTTCAGTCATGTGCTTAAACACCATGACATCACTTATTAACGACTGATCAATCACAAGATCAGGAATCAGGTACTGAATGATAAGCTGTAGAAAGCGAGGATACATAAGAAACTTGTTCTTTCAATGCTTGACCAGACAATTCTCCTTCAAGTGATAGTATATCAGCTTCGAGAAATTAAACAGTTTGTTTAATATCAATGCAACGAACGAATATTTCAACATGATCTTGCATTCGTCATATCTACCCTTACGTCCCAAGGCAATGCATGATGACGTGTAGTAGATACTTGTATTGTTCGCACAAGTATGACTTGTTGTATTGGGAACGGTCATGATCGCCCTTGTAGAATAATCTCTAAAATAGACCTTGTATAAGCGTCTTGTCAAACTCAAAAGGATGATCAATCGTGTCAGCAAATTGCAGAACTTGACGTATCACCCCACCATCGATCCTGATAGTCTTTTGGTGCATCTCAGTAGTAATATACTTCTCGTTGTCAATGTAATGAGCATTGTTGGCTCATTTGATTACTCATTAAGTCAGTTATATTAATGCCTAATTAACACAACAAATGTTAATAGTTCTTGACGAAATTGATTGCGTTGGAATCTTCTATACCTTAAGAATGTTAATCAGTCAATGAATCAAGGTATACAGAATATCGAAATTTATGGGAAAAATTTGCGAGAAGATCAATGAATCAAGGTATATGAAAGGTTTTAAGTCAGTCATTGGTATTGTTGTCCAATTAAACTTTAACAACAAGTGTTTCTCAAATTTCAGTGATATGATTATATTTGTTCAATTAAGCACGGATCTTAAGTGGCCCCTATCTTTCAGACGTAATTTGTATATCTCATACCATGAAACTTATCATGTATGTATTTTTCTTACTTAAAAATGATTAGATGTGACTCATGCAAAAATAACAAATAGAAAATAAAGTAGAAGGTTAGAATTTTCCCTTAATAGCGGTATTACTATACACAAATAAGGTTCCATTTTAACAAAATAAAAAGATAAAATAAGTTGAAATTGTACAGGCCTTAACCTCAATTCGATACATTGTTTTATAGTATACACGGAGAAGATCCAAAGCTTGTACGAAACACTAAGAAAATAAAGCAGAATACATAGGTCTTAACCATCTAGATTGGTATTCCTACACGCGTAGAGAGTCCAAGACTTATAGCAAAAATAAAGTTGAATTTCTTTGCAAAATGAAAATAAATAAGTTGAATTTCTTAGAAAAATGAACGCATGCACACACAACAATCTTTAAAAACTTTTGATATTTAAAAACAAATATTAACCATGCTTACAAATGTTAATCCACCAGATTCGGCAAGCGTTTATGTTTATATCACTTACTTTTTCTTACATGTTTGTTTTAAAGCCTACCAATGCACTAATACAATTAAGAACACGGTCTTTTAAGCTTATTTCTTACTAGATTTTGGGACTATATGACCAATGTACTATCATCTTCTCTTTTTGCTTCAAAACTTATTTTTGAGGTGCATAAGTTATCAATGTTTTTGTATTTTTGTAATATTTAAATGTTCTTGGTTTTTATCAATACAAACGAAAAGCACAATATTTTTGTATTTTTGCCATTCTCCCCCGAAAACCAAAATACTAAAGAAATCAAAACAAAATAAAAACTATACAAACCAAAAGTGATTATCCGAGCTTAAGGATATCCGCAAGAGTTTTAAACCATTTAAACCAAGCAAAAAGTGAAATCGTGTTTTACCAAATGCTTTGGTAAACATGTTAGCTTTATGAAAATCCGTGTGCACCTTCTCTATGTCGATTAATATATTTTCAAAGCAATCAATAATAAAATGATATCTAATATCAATATGCTTCGTTTTAGAGTGGTGCACGGGGTTTTTCGTGATACAAATAGCAGCTAAGTTATCAATATAAATGGGAGTTGTAAGAAACTTTAAACCGTAATCCAAGAAATGTTGTTGGATCCAAACAACCCTTGAACAGCAACTCGAGGCTGCCACATATTCGGCTTCTGCGGTTAAAATGGAGATCATGGTCTGCTTCTTACACTGCCAGGAAACAAGCCGGCTTCCTAGAAATTGACAACCCGCTGTATTTGACTTGAAGTTGATCTTGCGTCCTCCATAGTCGTAATCGGAAAACGTATTGATATCAAAGCTATCTTCCTTGGGATACCATAGCCCGATGTCCGGATTACCACTCAAATAGTGAAATATACGTTTACCCGCCGTCATATGAGTCACTTGGGGACTTGATTGGTACATGGCACATAAACAAACAACAAACACGATATCAGGACGAGAAGCAGTTAGATACATTAAAGAACCTATCATATCTTAGTAGAGTGTCAGATCAACGGTTTCCTCCAATTTGACCAGTGACAAATTGTGACCCACGGAAAGAGAAGTAGAAGGGACTTTTCTGGCAGTTATCTTGAATCGGATCAAGACGTCGTTCACATATTTCATCTGATGAATGAAAATTCCAGCGTTAGACTGATGAACCTGCAACCCTAAGAAGAAATTCATCTCCCCCATCGAGCTCATCTTGAATTTTGTCTGCATTGATTTCTCAAAGTCCTTACACAGCTTGTGGTTTTTGGAACCAAATATGATTTCGTCGACATATATCTAGATGAGGAGCAAATCTTCTCCGACAGTCTTGTAGAAACTGGTACAATCCATAGTCCCTTGTTTGAAGCCACTATCCATAAGATGGTCAGCAAGTGTCCCATAGTAAGCTCTCGTGGCTTGGTGTAGACAATAAGAGCCTTGTTTTAACAGTATGCACGGTCTGGATAGTCCAGATCTTCAAAACCAGGATGCTGTTTCACGAACACCTCTTCATGAAGTTCCCCGTTAAGAAACGCACTCTTAACATCCATTTGATAAACTTTAATGTAATTGAAAGTTGCATAGGAAAAAAAATATACGTAAAGCTTCCAGTCTGGTAACATGAGCATATACTTTAGTGCAATCCATGCCTTCTTGCTGATTAAATCCATGCACGACCAACCACTCTTTATTCTTTACGATGACCCCACAATCATCCTTCTTACATTTAAAAACCCATTTGGTTGGGATAGGCTAGTTAACCCGATCAAGTTTATCAACGATATCCCATATACCCAGTCGACTGAACTGTTGCAATTCTTCTTGCATTGCTTCTACCCATGATGAATCTTCAATCGCCATACGAACACTCATTCGTTCCATTTGAGAAAGAAAGCAAGTGTATTTTGCAATATTTGTGATTCTCGATGAATGCATATTGGCATACGCACACAATACGCTAGAATCACTTGCACTAGCAATCTGATGACGTGTCTAAACACCAACATCGAGATCAACAATGATGTTGTCCTGAGGATGATACGTTTGAATTTGAAGTGTGTTAGATTCTCATGCACAACAACGTGTTTACTTAAGTTAATGAGATTCTCTTCAGCAACATGAGATTATTACCCAATCTCATGATTATCAGTAAATGGTAGTGAAGAAGAATCAACAAAATGACCATCATCCGACGATATAGAAATGACATTAGAAGTATTCGGATGATCATCCTGCACTGCATCACTATAACTAGAAGCCCTCGGCGTGGAAAACATTTGATCGTCCATGTAAGCATGCACCAACTCTTCATCCAGGAGATCTGAAAGATCATGATCCTTATCATGCATAACATCATGTACGTGAATTAATTATATGAAACAAATCAATTAACATGTATTTGCTATACTATACGTTATCGCGTAATTACATCATAAAGGAATAACAACACAATAGCTCATAAGCTTCGTATATTGATATAACATTGATGGTATAAATTGAGCAGATAAATTCCAGAACTGTATCTACGTCTTATACGCTTGCACTACTTATACGGTCCTTAACAATTTCTAATAATGACATTTTATGCTCTTTACAATATAAAAATTACCTATTAGGCCCACAAGACCTAGCATTTGACATTAATGCTCTAAACAACTCCCCCTTGGATATTTCTAGGTCTTTATATCTTCAGTCCATACCAAAAACTCTTTTCCGATACACTTTCCTTGCAACTTCTTCAAAACACGGCTTGGTCGATCCTTGTTGGGATGTTGGACGAGATACTCAAATAAGCATATGTTGAAATCTGTTCCACGATGCCTGAGTAACTTGATCCAACGTTCAACCTCCATCTTAGCCACAAATCTTTCTTGTTCTTCACTGACTGCCCTCCAATTCGTTTCCCAAGGCCTTCCCGAATGAATCTTCTTATCAAAGCACAAATCAACAACTTTCTGGAACTAGTTGGCTTGTGTCTTGACTTTATCATCATTGCACTAGATCTTGTTCATATGTAATGCCTCTTTGTCTTTCAAAGAACAATTTACCAACCACATTGGATCATATACTCAAATCACTTATACTTTTCCTTCCCACGATCCAAGTAAATGCTTGTTTCACTAGTCAACTCTAAGAAGGACCAACAAAGGAAATAAGGATGAAAATCATGTTTCATTTTGTACAATGGTATTACGCGTAGCGAATCTGGCCTTGTATATCTCAACGTCCTTATCAGCTCACCTTCGGGATTTTTACGACTTGTTGACTTGAACACCTTAGGCAACTGATGTGTCCATTTCTTGAAACCACATTTTGCGTCACTAACCATAAACTCCCAAATATCCTTAAATGGAACACAGTTTTGTTTATATAACAAGTCATAATGCATACAAATATCATACGCATCAAACCAAGGCAAATTCTTCAACTCCATTAAAATATTGAAGTCTTGTACTCCAAATACTCTACGTGTCTCGATCTTTTGAATTTTACTCATATAAGCAATAATGAGACACTTCCCCAACACAACATCCTTTTGCGTTTTACGATAATATTTTACTGGATTTCGATAAACTTGTTTAGAAATATCAACTCGATCTGGAAACCAACCCTTCATTTCATCTTTGCTGAATTTCTTTGATTGTTTATAAGGATTCAGTTCCATCTCGATTTCTTCATCAAAGACCTTGTCAAACGCATCAAATTATTCGTTTTCTCCAACATACTTGACTGCTTCTGGTTTATCAATAAATTCCACATTAGTATTCAACCAGTCTTCATTAATTTATTGTTCAAGAATATCCTTCTCAAAATCAAATGTCAAATCCTCCATAGAGACATCCAACATTTTTGCCAGTTCAGACTTATCAATAGGAATCTCCCCCTCTTCCAAATCATAAACCATATCTGAAACACGAAAGTTAGAAGTAATTAAATCTTCCAACTCCTCCAATGGTTTATCAGACGGTGCAGATTTAGATTCTAACTCCTGTTGTGGTTCATCATGTTGAACATCACCACTGACAGTGTCAATCTTTGATTCAGACTTACCAGATGAATTACCAGCACCTCCTTGTGGAGTATCATCATCATCATCATCATCATCATCCATATCATCATAATCATCATCAAATCCTTCAATATAAACTTTCCCTCATCTTCTTTTTCTTCTTCCTCATCTTCCTTTTTATCTTCAACAACAGGATCAATAGATTCAACAACTACTGGATCATTAACAATCACATGTTCATTAACCTATATCAACATGTCACAAGAACCACCAGCTTGCACAGATGCATCAACTACATCATCAACAATGATAGGCTCTTTGATCTTTGACTTGCCATTTTCAGAAGCCCTTTACCTATCATATTCAATACGAAACATAGCTTCAACAACCTCAATTCCACCACCATACACTTTTTCAAAAACAGCTTCACTTACTTCAGCTCTATCAACTTCTGAGTTAAGTCTGATTCCGAGCTTCTTCTCAATAATAACAAAGTATTTCATGTGCTCAAAAAGTAAATCATCAGCCAACTTCCTTTTACGTTCATTCTCATCAAACCTTTTTTTCATCTCAACATTATCAGCCCTCAGTAGATCATTCTCTTCAACAAGACTTGAAATTTTAACATCTTGATTTGCAACTTTATCTTTCTCAACAAATCAACCTCTTCTCTTGATGGTCCATCTAATTGCAAATATAAATCAGAAAAAGATTGTTAAGAGGCTTTAGGATTATCTTTCGGTGTATCTTGATGCACAAGCTCATTAGCCTTTGGTGTAGAACGTGGAATATACTTTTGAGATGTTGGTGTTTTCATCAAATGATCAATTGCATCCTACAAATTCACTACTAATTCAGGAGTCTTTTCAGGTTCAGCAGCTTTTGATATCTCAGGAGTCTTTCCAATATTCACCTCTTAATCTTTAACAAATACATCCTCTGGTTCATCATCTAAGCACGCATCAGTCACAGATCTTTTTACCATGTGCTTTACTCTCTTTCTCTTAGGCTTACTAGTTTCAGGAACATAAGTTTCATCTTTATCATCAAAATTTTTCTTTGTTCGTCTCTCCTTTCAAATATCATGCATAGCTTGAGGATCACCCCAAACTTTTCTACGAGTCTCAGAGTCAGACTTGGTTTCCTCTACATCATTTGGTTCAACAACTGGTTCAACAATTGGTTGTTGTTGTGGAACAGGAACATGATCAGGAATAACAATAGGAGGAGTAACAACTCCAGTTTTAATCACACGTTTTTGTTTCCGCTTTGCCTTCTATGAACCTTCAGCTTCATCATTCTCAGCATTCACGAACCATCTTCCACCTAGAGGTACAAACTTATACATCCAAACATTCTCGTTTTCTCTATCAGAATCACTTTCCTCCTTTGTCCACTGATTATTCGTCGGAGCAACATAATCAGGATTAAGTAGATGTTCAAATAAAGCACGAAACTTAGGAATATCATCTTCGGATTTATCCCTGTAAGATTTAAGTTTAGCACATCCATTGATAGACATGTGTTCTAATTTCATCTCTTCGCATATCTTATCAACATTCAGAAACTGGTGATCAATAATCAACTACACAAATCTCGGGTACATCAACCACTTGCTATCAAAGTATAGCTTCATATTCTCGAATTTAACTTTAGAAGAGTTACACTTCAGGTTCAAGCATAAAGCCGTTATCATACACATGTGATAAGTCAAGAATCTCTTCATGTCCCCCTTTGCGATGTCTAAAGCAATGTACTATCACGTGTACTAAAAACTTATAAGGCCTTGACAAACCAGTTTTCAAGAATCCCCTGTCCAAGTCATTCTTGTAGCCCATTCTCAACATACAACCTTTCACCATCCTCTCATCCAATGCAGTAGGATTAGTAGATTCATCGCCTAATTTTAATACATCCCTTATCACCTGCTCTAATATAATGATCTCTTTCTTCTTCAAAAAAAACTTTATACACTCCTCTTCCAATTTGGCATTTTCCAGAACTCTTAAACAAGCTCTTTGATTATAACCGTGTTCGCCGTTATAGCCTTTAGAATCCTCGATCTTTGGAAATATGGTAAGATCAGCCTGAAAGATTCCAATTTTGTCGCTGGATCCATCAAAAAATGCATAGATATTGTGATTAGCATCAAAATCTTTTACTTTTACCATCTGCACACCCAAACAAACAAAATAGCATGTTAGAAAAATTTTAAATCTAAAAATATTCTTGTGAATTATGAGAATATAAGTATCAGCGTGTAAGATCAAACGTATTACTATGTATCCGTAGAACTACTTCAACGTGTAAGTCTGAATATGAGCAGATAAGTACTTTACACGTATAAGTCCAGTACAACGTGTATGTACAACACAACGTGTAAACTTAGACACATATAAGTTCACATGCAAAGATTCAGAGTATAAGACTATAGAGCTTATACGCCGGATAAGTCTAGGAGACTTATACGCCGTATAAGTTCAAAATCTTATACGTCCAAACTTCAAAACCTAGGTTAAAGCAACAAATTGAACAATTTAGACCATGATAGGGAAGAATTATTGGTCGATTATGTTCGGAATCACAACAATAACCAAAAACTACAAAAATCCCTATGTCTATAATTCAAAATTAAGTCCAATTAGGTCCATTTGTATTCGGCACTGTTCATCGACAAAAAACAACTTCAGATTTATCATTCTAGAACATATTTATACCTTTTCAACGTCAAGTGGTGTGCGGTTCAACCACAAGCAATCACATATGTCAATTACAAACACGATATACGGACAAATGATTATGATTAGTGAGCAACGTGTATGTTCTTTAGAAGGCGTATAAGTTGGAAATAATAAAATTTAGCTTATAACAGACTATTTATATAGAAACCTTATACGCTCGTATAAGTAGTTGACTTATACGCCGCATAAGTTAAACACATGTACGTTTGATATTTTCAACAACTTTTATCTTGACAAATTTCACACATACGAACCCAATCAAGTCCAAACTAATGACCTTGAGGAATCCATTAAAAATTTTGATCACAATTTTGAAACAATATTGATTTTAAACAACCAATATCACATTTTGAACTTAATCAAGTCCAACTTAATGACCTTGACCAATTCATTTGATCATTTATATCCCAAATTTTGAATATTTTTTCCAAAACCAACAACTCGATTCCAGTTCTCGGATATCCAAACCCGAATCACCATTCACCAAAATCGAAACTAAAACAGAAATGTAAAATCTTTTTGGTTTATGAACGAAAAGCTGTAATCAAAACAAAAATATATCAAAATAAGAACTAATTACAAAAAAAAAGAAACATATTTTTGTGAGTTAAGCAAGGAATCATATTGATCAATCCGTTCTTCCATCACTATTATCAACTTTATTATCTTTGATGTTAAGTCGGTTATGGGTATTGTTGTGCACTTAAACTTTTATAACAAAAGATTAAGAGGCATTAGAGATACGATTAAGGTTCAATTACGAACATAATATTAGAAGATGATCAGATTCTAATCTTGATTCAGGCTTAATTGGATATTTACCATGTTACCCCAACTTGGCTTAAACCTTAGAACCAGCAAATCAAAATATTTAAAATATTTAATTTTGGCAATTATAGCAACAATTTTCCACAACAAGGCATACCCCCGTTATCAAGCAATACACTAAGTTTCCTTTACCAAGGATGAACATGCACGATTTCATCTGTCGGCTTGCAGACATTGTGTCCCTTGTGGTCTGTTTCTTAATGGTAATAAGACACAAGCAAGGAGGCAATGTATGACTAACAACGTGTTTTAATCAACTCAGTAGTGAAAGTTGTACAAAGTACAAAGTGATCAAAGTTTAATGACTTTTCAGGGTTCGCTCTTTGAGCACTGGTGTATATAAAATTATATATCTTTTCAGCATCAAATAATCTCTAAAAACTGCAACTTCTATCAAATAAACTAGCTCAAAAAGCTACTTATCACACTAAAATGCAATTTCAGGTAAATCGAAGCCTTAAACGAAGAAACAAGTTAAAAGACGAAGAAAAAGGAAAGAAAACCCAAGAAATACCCCAACCATGCCTTTGTGCTCCTTAAACCATGCCCCCATGCTTTTGAACACAAGAAAAGACAAAATTCTACAAGAAAAGACAAATACTAAAGACAAAGGCACGAGGCCATGGTCACCTTCAGATAAGACAAAATGGAATGAAGCACATGTTGATAAAAAGCATGAGGTCGTGCCTCAAAAGCACGCCCCCGTGGTGAGTCATCACGTACGATCTAAAAACATGCAACTGGGACACCTGGACACGGGGCCATGCCTCTTAAGAAACAAGGTTGTTCCCCTCTCTCCAGACAGCCTATAAATAGAGGCTTAAGTTGCACTCATTTGGTGTGCTTGAAGAAGATCTCTAAACGGCTTTCTCTTATAAAAACACCCATATTACACTCATATTGAAGATCTTGTGAGGAGTTTGAAGGCTTGGAGGTTATCATAATCATCCATCATCATCAACATCATAATCATAATCCATCATCATTAAGAAAGGAGACTCATCCACATTTGGTTAGATTGTTCTAGTTTAATCATGTGTTTGTTATCATCATCTCTTTTTATGTTCATAACAATGCTCATTATGAGCTAAACTCCATTTACCATCTATAGTCTATAAGAAGCTTTGTTTTACTTGATAATTATGTGAAACATGTGGTTTAGTTTGGTATAGTACATGGTTATTTTGAAATTATCCATTGATGAAGAAATGTTCCTTTAATTCAATACATCAAAGATGATGCTTTATAAGCATTCATGGTAACTCATTTTCTTGGAAACTAGAAATGGTAAAAAGAATACTTTGATACTTTATTCAAGATAAAACATGGATCCTTATGTTGTACTTAGAAATGATGAGATATAATCTATGATCTATTTCTCTAGTTTTGATAATTCTGAAATAACATTCTTAACACGATTGCTTAGGTTATCATGCTAGTTAAAGAAATCATATGTTAATGGAATGTGTAATTATAATCTAATTAAATCAACCAATGGGAGGTTGTGTGAGTTAACTACAATCACTCAATCCTAATCTGCACCGTTGAAATGTATCCTAATTCATCCTATCAATATAGCATTTAAGGCCATAAAATCATACACCGTTGAAATGTAGACTGTGTACTAGACGCTTAAACACTTTATTAACACTTTATTTCTTGATCTACTGAACATAAGGCTTGAGTATGACAGACTATTACATTTCTGATTTCATTACCAAGACTTTTCCTACAATACTAACCCATCTTTCAACGTGGCAATTTATGTTTATATCACATATTCTCTTACTTGTTTGTTCAAAAGCCTACCCAATTACCGAACATTAAGCAATAGACTTTTATACTTCAGTTTACCAGATTTGGAACAAGATAATCAATGTACTATAATTTTCCATTTATGCTTCCAAACTCATTTTGAGGAGCATTTTTCTCTTGTTTTTGTGTTTTACACATTTTACAATGTTTTGTCTTTTATATGTTTTCAAATGTTTTTGACTTTTAAGATTTTCAAATATTTTGTATTTTTCCCAAACTATTTCTCCCCATAAAATCAAAACCATTTAAAAGAAAAATATTTACAAAGTAACTTGACCTGGTGAACGGTTACTCAAAGGTCGGAATTCATAACCTCGGGATCACTCACTTCCCCACCTCCTATGTTCTTAATACTGTTAAGCCCCAACAAGTACAAAAATCTATTTTTATCCAAAGCTTTAGTAAAAAGATCAGCTTTTTGTTCGTCGGTGTGAATTTTGTCTACGGTAATCAACTTCTTCTCGTAACAATCACGGATGAAGTGATACTGTATGTCAATATTTTTTGTTTTCGAGTGACATACCGGGTTTTTAGTTATGGATATAGCAACAGTATTATCTAAAAAATAGGAGTAGTAAGAAAATTCAAACCATAGTCGCGCATCTATTGTTGTATCCATAAAACCTGAAAACAGTAGCTAGAAGCAGCTACATACTCGGCTTCACAGGTAGATAGCGACACAGTCGTCTGCTTCTTGCACTGCCATGTCACCAACCTCTTTCCAAATAATTACCAGCCAGCGGTGGTAGATTTGGCATTTAGCTTGCAGCTTCCATAGTCAGAATCAGAAAATGCTCTCAGCTCAAATACATCGTCTCGAGGATACCAATGACCGACCCCTGGATACCCCTTTAGATACTGAAGTATCCGCTTCACCAACGTTAGGGGAGAGACCTTTGGACTGGATTGATATCGGGCACACATACACGTCGGATACACGATGTCTGGCCTTGAAGCAGTGAGATACGTGAGGGATCCAATCATAGAATGGTAGAGTGTTTTGTCGACCTATTCCCCAGTGGCATCGGGACCAATTCCATGATTTAACAGGATGGGAGTGTTGAACGGCGATGCGTCATCCATGTTGAATTTTTCGAGGATATCCTCGACATATTTTGGCTGATGAATGAAGATACCATCAGAAAGTTGATCGACTTGCAAACCCAGAAAAAACTTCAACTCTCCCACAGAGCTCATTTCAAATTTTGACTTCATAACATCCTCAAAATCTTTGTACATAACATCATTAGATGACCCAAAAATGATATCATCCACATAGAATTGGACTATCAGCATATGACCATCTATTTCCTTTGTGAAGAGTGTATAGTCCATAATGCCACGAACAAAGTTGTTGTCTAACAAGTGTTTAGACAATGTGTCATACCAAGCTCTCGGGGCTTGATGTAAACCATAAAGCGCTTTATCGAGCATGTACACTTTGTCTTTTTGAATAGGATCGACAAACCCCAGTGGTTATCCTACAAAGGCTTCTTCACCCAATTTTCCATTGAGGAAAGCAGACTTAACATCTAACAGGTATACCTTGAATCCCCTCCAAGACGCAAAGGCTATGAAAATCTGAATAGCTTCAAGTCTTACAACGGGAGTATAGACTTCGATATAATCAATTCTTTCCCTTTGATTAAAACCAAGAACCACTAATCGAGCCTTGTTTGTGACAATTATACCATTTTCGTCCCTTTTGAATTTGAAGACCCATATGGTATTAATGCATCATATGTTATCTGGTAAATCAACAAGTTTCCATACCCTAAGATTTTTAAATTGCAACAATTCTTCCTGCATCGCATTGACCCAACTCTCTTTAGTCAACGCTAGTTTGTATGTCTTCGGTTCAATTTGTGAAATGAAACATTTGAATGATAACCGGTTCTGAAGTGGAACAAATTGAGTATAATAACAACTGAGACTTTGATCAAGTTTGCTTCAAGTTCGAACTCCAATATTGAGATCGCCAATTATATTCTCCTCTGGGTGATATGACAAAGTTCGAGGCATAACCTCATCAGGAACTATCACATCATTTGGAAGATTCATGACATTCTCATCACTAACCACTTCATCGAAAATCACAGCAGTAGGTTTTGGTTGGACCAAGGACTCAATCATATCTTTGTGATCTTCACCATCATCGTCAAAGGATGGTGTAGCAGGCGTATCATCAATAGGTTCATCAACATTAAGTGTCGGATCATCATTAAAGATTGGAACATATAGTGTTGTCACTTCATCATTAGTTCGTTCATACAAATATTAATGAAATAACAGTGCGACTGCTTCATCAGTAATTTCTTCTTCGGGAAATGAAAAGCAATTCCATAAGCTGTCATAGTCAAACATCCATGAATCGCCCTTTCTTTGAGTAGGAGTAGCATATCTTTGACAGTCCACATGTTGTGCCTGCACAATCCGGTGGATGCTAGGTAAAAATACACGTCTTAACGAACTAGCATAACCAACGAAGAAACCTTCCACAGACTTATCACCAAATTTACCATTAGGATCAAGAACAGTACATTGCGATCCAAACGGCTCAAGCCACTTCAAGTTAGGCTTTCGTCTATTAAGAAGCTAGAAACAGGTTTTGCCATACTTCTTTACCGTCAGAACGTGGTTAAGAGTGTAACAAGCTGAGGCAACAATGTTGGTGCATTTTGTGACCGTCGCTATACAATTCTGATCAGCGGAAACGAAGGACGAAGTTAGAACAACTTCGCCATAGGCGAAGTTGTAACAACTTCTGCCATAGGCGAAGTTATTCGCCATAGGCGAAGTTATAACAACTTCGCCTACAGGCCCAAGCCCGTGAAGTTTTTTATATATATATACATGTGTGTCTTGTTTAGGTTTAGTAATCCATAAAATTAGAGTATTGTGTGTTCAGTTCAAGTAGCTAAAGAGAAACCGAGAGGCAGAGTCGTGTGGGACGGCCCGAGGTAGAGCTCACCTCGGGTCGGCCGTCATTTGTTTTCATGTTTTGTATGTAATGTGTTTCGGTTATTATATAAAAGATCTGCAGATGTGTTTATCACATTCGTGTGTTTGTTCGTGTGTTTGTATGTGTGTAATCGTGTTCTTCGTCTTCTACACCAATAAACGAGTCTAGGAGGATTCCGCACTCCTAGACCTCGTGCGGATCTCGTATCGATCAGCGACGCACTGGGGGAACTTACAAGTGGTATCAGAGCCTTAGACTCTTATGCTATGGTTCGAGATCTGCGTTTTGGTGTTTCTGGCACGTTTCTGATGCGTTTCTGGCCGAACAGCCGCCGCAGGCGAAGTTATGGGGTTCAGGCGAGGTTGTCGCTTAAATTTTAGGGTTTAGGCGAAGATATAAGGTTAAGCGAAGTTATTCACAACTTCGCCTACCTCACAAGTTCGCTTATCTTAGGCGAAGTTATCTGCCAGGTGAAGTTATGGACAGGCGAAGTTATGAACAGGCGAAGTTAAGGAGGGGCGAAGTTGACTTTTAGGCGAAGTTGACTTTAGGCGAAGTTAAAAAAAAAAAAAGTGTTTGGAGTTTTCGTCTGTATGGCCAGGTGTACACGATTATTGTGAGGCCGAAGACGTTGTTCCGTCAACGAGTGAAACTTGTTATCTCTTGGTCTTACGTGTGAACAAATACGTGTCAACTCTGGATTTGGAGTTGAGGTTGTGAATGGGATATTGATTGATACTGGATATTGACACATATTTGGGTGTTTGTGGGCAATGAAATTGTTGTTGTTCGAGGTTGACCAACTGAAGAAAGTCAAATTGAACTGAAGGTTTTCGTCATTACTGGATTGCGGTCAGAGCATATTATTTATGTTATTTTCAAGGCGTTCGAGAATTGGATCTGGAAACGTGATGCTTATTTATTAAAGTGAAAATTCTGGAACAAGTTGGATTTAATCAGGAATTAAAGTGTTTATGTTCTTGATCGTTATCCCTGGTGATTGAAGATGCTTTGGATTAATTAATCGTCATGTGTGTTAGATTCTGTCAAGGTGGTTTTGTGATGAAATTGATCACTTGATGTTGAGTAGTTGAAGATTAAACCTTATCGTATGCCGACGTGTTGGTGAAGTTGTGGAGGGAGCCCAACTTCACGTGTTGGTGAAGTCAGAAGGACTTCACGTGATTGGTTGAGATGATCAAATAGGCACGGGGATGCATGCATTTCAAAGACCTCAATCTATATAGTCGGAGAAGCTTACACTGAAGGGGAGATCTGATATGGAAGACGTTGGGTGATTGGTAGATTTATGAAGCTACAAGACAGTTTCAGACACGGCTGGTTGAAGAGCAAACAGAAGATCATCAGTTAAGAGGGAGTCTGTTGGTGCATGTTTTGTAACAGATGATCTTTTGTGTTTGTTAGAATTGAGAGCAACGGTCAAAGGGGAGTCTGTTGGTGCATTTTGTGACCGTCGCTATGCAATTCTGATCAGCGGAAACGAAGGACGAAGTTAGAACAACTTCGCCATAGGCGAAGTTGTAACAACTTCTGCCATAGGCGAAGTTAGAATAACTTCGCCATAGGCGAAGTTAGAACAACTTCGCCTACAGGCCCAAGCCCGTGAAGTTGTTTATATATATATACATGTGTGTCTTGTTTAGGTTTAGTAATCCAGAAAATTAGAGTATTGTGTGTTCAGTTCAAGTAGCTAGAGAGAAACCGAGAGGCAGAGTCGTGTGGGACGGCCGAGGTAGAGCTCACCTCGGGTCGGCCTTCATTTGTTTTCGTGTTTGGTATGTAATGTGTTTCGGTTATTATATAAAAGATCTGCAGATGTGTTTATCCCATTCGTGTGTTTGTTCGTGTGTTTGTATGTGTGTAATCGTGTTCTTCGTCTTCTACATCAATAAACAAGTCTAGGAGGATTCCACACTCCTATACCTCGTGCGGATTTTTTTTTTTTTTTTTTTTAAACACTATTCGGTAAACTCGTCCCGCGAATAGTCAAACGGAACGATTTCTACACCCGCGTGATAATCCCGAACCACATAATCACGAGCAAAAGCTCTGATACCAATTGTAGGTTCCCAGCAGGATCTACACGGAATATCTCGTTCTACGTAGGTGTGGAATCCCTACGTAAGACGTTACGAGCGTAGAAGACGATACAAGCTAACACGATCGAACACACGTTATAATAAACAAAGACACGTTGTATATTGAAACCGTAAACACGTGATATCAATCACTCATTACACAACTCGTTACCACTCGATACAATGATTAACTGATCAACTCAAACAAGCCGTAACCTAGAAGCTTATAAACATGACAACTTCGCCTGGCATGTTCAGGCGAAGTTGTCACTAACTTCGCTTATCTAACAAGTTCGCCTATATCAGCGAACTTGTTAGCTAACTTCGCTTAATACAAAATACTAATCCAAACGACTCGATTACAGACACTAGACACTGAACTACTGACATCATGTACCAACAGACTCCCCCTTGGCAGTAGCTTCATATCTCTATCTTCAAGCACGTGTCTCGTAATCTTCAACAATCTTGCGTCTTTCATCTTCAAGCATGAACTCCTTCGCGTACACAAACCGAAACAACTCTTTGATATTTCCTCGCTTCTTCTTTCCAAGCAGGAATATAGAATATCTTCCTCTCATTCAGCACCTGCAGATCAGCTTGAGACAAGTTCACTAGATGCATCAGATCATATACTCTCAGCAGCTCTTGTTCATCTTCGTCTTCCATTACTGCTTCAGCTGTCTCACAATCTACATACCACCACTTCAGATCTTTCAGCACATCCTTGGGCATTTGTTTCATCGGCACTTCTTTTAAACACCGGATCGGCTTTTACTTCATAATCATCCAAGGCTTGCCATCTGCTCTCATCCCTCTATCTTTATCTTCAATAAGTTTTCCCTTTTGTGGTTTCAACAGCTCGAACTTCTTCTCTTTTATACTTTCCTTCCAAACAATCTTCCCAATGACTCTAGCCATATTATCATCACTTCTGTTTATTAACCCCAATCTGGCTAAGTCCTTCACTTCACATTCTGGCAATGTATTCAACGATCTCAACAGCCTCTTGAAGTACTGAACACCATCATATCTTTTAATAACAAAGAGCCTCAACTGCTCATCATATATCCAGCAAATAATCCCCTTTCTCGCTTCAGCATAGCCTCTAATGTTGTAACTCTTTTTAACATAGTAGGGACCGCCGGTTTCTTCGTTTTTACAAACCACTGAGCATAGCCTTCTTTCCATCTAGGCTGCTCTTCCCATTCCGTCTCATCATTTCTCATATCTTTACTCATATCTGTCTTATCAACATCCGGAATCTCATGCTCCACATTCTCCTCTACAATCTCTCCCTCTTCTATCTCATTATCAATAACTATCTCTGCACCAATCTTCTCTATCTCTTCAATCGGTAATACATCATCATCACCTACAAACTCATCATCCATCTCCTCAACGTCCACGACCACCACGTCATCACCACCAGCTGCACTTGTCGACTCCCCCTGAGATGTGGAAGTCCCAAGAGCTTGTTCAGTTCTTGGCAACTCTCCACCTGCACCTTTCGATGCATTGGGATCATCGTCTCTATCATTTCGCTTCTTAGTCCTCAGTCATCGCCTTTACAGCTCGTCTCCCCCTGAGATGCCAAGAACTCCTTCAAAGCATCAATGATTTTGCCATGTTCTATCAGCAGGGATGACTATATCTGATTCTCTGCAACGAGGCGTTGAATAGCATGGGTCTGGTTAAGATTCACCCTTGATTGTTCTGCCACGACCCGTTCAAGTGCTGCTATTCGTTCAGAGTCTGATAAGGTTGCATCGAAATCAAACCTCAGATGTGATATATCTTGAGTGTACTGAGGAGGGATTTCCAATGTAACTGGGACCTCAGAAGTAGGCGTAAATGTAACCGCAGGTGGCAACGTAACTGATAATCCTGCAGTTGCTACACCCGTTGACTCAATAAATCGTGCCACAACCTCCGTTGGAGTAAGAGTTGGAGGCGGCAACGATACAATCTCAGGAGCCAAAAGTTGGAATGTAGTGGATGGGAGGCCAAATGAAGATGAGGTAGCCACCACGGGAACGTCCGTGGCGCTTGATCTTGTAACAGGTAATGAAGACGGTACAATAGTCATACCAGACAGTGCGGGTGGGGTGAAACGTACCACCCTTGAGCTCTCACCAGCTCCTGAACCTGCACCGGCCCATTCCCTTATTGATCTACGAATCAACTGTTGAACTTCTTCCTCATAATCTGACTCGCTGTCATCATCAGTTCTCTTTCTTTTCCCATGAGTCCGTTCTTGAGTTACCAAAATTCGTCTTGCTTCAGCCACATCATCATCTGAATCAGAATCAGCCACTAATGTAGCTGGCCTAGCAATATTCACACTCGAAACCCTTTCAACTGAGACCTGTACATTTTCCTCTGGATCAACCCGGTCCATATCAAAGAAGCCTTGACCACCAAACGCTGCATCAAGGTCTATATTTTCCTCCGGTGACACAACAGGAGCAGCAGGTATAGCTTGAGGTGCTCCAGCCTGTTGTGGTGCCGGGTCCCGAAACTCGTCCCCACGAGCTGGCACATACTCCGGGTTGATCAAGTACCCGAATAAAGGAGTATGTCGAGGACGGAGCTCAGGTTTGCTCCTCGCACTGGATGATCTGCATTGGGCGAAGATCCTTTTGCTCACACTTTCTACATATCTGATTAGGCGGCGCTGAGGTAGCGTTGGAGCAACATGATTCAAGATCATCTGAATGAATCTTGGATACATAATAAATCTCTCACGCGCCACCGCTCTTCTCTGTCGATCTATCTCGTAGAAGACCATCTGACTAAAGCTGTAACGCTTATTGTAAGTCAGAGCAGTCATCGCCGACTGCATGGTCGCGCCCATGCCATCTGTACCAGCCTTTCTCCCTGACATGCACACAATCATGACATGCATGAGAAAGCGCCACTGGTCAAGCAAGAACCCCTTCCTTCTCTGAGTATCTCCCAAGGGACCAGAGTATCCAATCCTCAAAAACGCACCATCTCGGAATGGAGCTACAAAGTCTATCAGATCGTCTCTCGTTTCGTCTCCAAACCGCAAAGCTCCCGGATCTGTTCAGATGAGAACTGAACAATCTGATTGTTGACCGTTGCTCGCATCACCGGGGGCTCGACGCGACAGTCATATTCCACGGTCTGCCAAAAATCCTCAATGTTTGGCAAGGATATCGGCAGTGTTGTGGTAATCGCGTGGAATATACGCGAGGTTAGTAAGAACGTGATGATCTCGCGGAAATCATCAACACCACTCGCGTCCGGGTCTAATGTTATGTACATGTTATGACCCGGGAAAAACTGTCATTGGTTATCTCCTCCATCATCACCACCTGCGCCGCCTGCTCAAGCTACAGCAGCCATTTCTGCAACAAACAGGCTAAGTTAGATAAACGTCAAGGCAAATCACAAGTTCGCCTGTTACCATGAGCAAAGTTGTGATTTATTCTGTATAGGCGAAGTTAGAGGTGGGGCGAAGTTGGGAACAACTTCGCCTCAACTTGAACTTCGCCGGATAACAGTTAAGTAAAAAGGTCCAGGAGAAGTTAATGATAACTTCGCCTAACCACAACATCGCCTCAAGTACAGTTACATAATTAATTATAAGGCGAAGTTAAACCTCAGGCGAAGTTATGGATAACTTCGCCTAAACTGTAACTTCGCCGAATATGAATCGGCAACAGTTAGGTTTTTCGAACGAGGTGAATTGGGTAAATTTGGAGATCGCGGATCTCGTAAAACACGTTTTTAAGACGATCTAGACGATTAGTATCATTACTACCACGTGATAGTAACTTTGAAAATCGGGTGGTTAGGTTAAGAAATACGGGGTCGTGAATCGGGTCGAAACGACCGATGATTAACGTCAAGGATAGTGATTCTACGACTCTACAAGCCTACACACCTTTAATCGGATTATAACGAAGGAAAAATAAACACAGATGATAATCGAAGGATAAGTTCGCCTAGGTTTCTGGAAGATATCTTCGCTTAGGGTTACGGAGATAAGTTCGCTGGGTTTTTGAAAATAATGAATAGTTTGACCTTAAAACTTCTTTATATAGGGTCAAAATTTTACAGGCGAAGTTATGCACAACTTCGCCGATATTAGTATTTTACAAAACAAACCCCATAATTTGAACAATTTGCTATTAAGTTTTAAAACATCCTTTAAAGCGTTAAATGATACGATCAAGACCAAGTAACCAGGTATAAAATCATACAACTACATAAGTAGAAAAAAAAACTTTTAAAATTAAAGTACACGGGATCAAATTTCAGTCTCGACAGGGACTACCATGTTTTAGAAAAGATCCGAACAGGAATCATACTAACTACGTGACTGTCACACAGATCCATGTTCAGCTGTATTATGACATAAAGAAACAGGTTGTAAGCAGGTAAATAACTTAGAATGGTTTTCATCGTTTCTGTGATACGGGTTAGGTTCAATTAAGCTCAAAACTTAAGTGGGCAACAACTCAGAGATTATGATGCCTCCTATCTATTCTCAAATCGTATTTGGCTTTCCCCAAGTCACCCCGAGTTGACCTCGACCCGTGTCTGATTAAATAGTAAGTACTCTTTGATCTTCAGACTCTTCTTCCCGTTCGCTATCTTGCATCTTGATTGAGAAGTCTTATCATTATGAACTCTAGAATGTCTCAATAACACACACATTTTTTTTTACGTATTTACACAACTTCAGATAAACTACTGCAAGTCCCGAATCTGGATCACTGCAGTTTCTTGACACGCTATCTTCACGGGAATCAGAACACTCACGGGCTCGTGTATGACTGGGTAATCGCTTTTCTGCCTATCATTCGGAAAGATATATATGGAGACATACACAACTCTTAAGGAGTTTCCACGTAAAATCGAGTAGATTTAGTTAGTATCACTTCTACTTTTACGCACCATAAGAAGCTACCATGACATACAATGACTGTTCTAAAGTCTTTTAGGCCTAATAACTGCACTAGTTAAGCACACAGAATCAGTATATCTATCACTTTCCAAGGTTGGATCAATTTTCTGTTAAACATAGTAAAGGAACTTCTTACGAAGTAGTAGACATGAAAAATAATTTCATCTCCCGAAAAAATTTAAGTTCTATCGCCCCGATCAAATTGAAGTTTTCAGGTAAACGGCAATCCTGAAGATCCAATGGATCAGCTGGACCGACCACATACAAGTATGTGTCCTTCTAACTAAGTATGATCGACTAATTTTCAGCGAATGAATAAAAACACATCATAAACCGCCCCGGTCACTTTCAGTCATCTGGTTAATGGCTATCCTCATAGTCTACACGTAGAAATGAGGACCAAACATATCCGAAGATATGTCCTTCAAATTGAGGCAACCGACATAATTCTAAGCGATAGGGACGTTTTTTTTTTTTTAAATAAAGACAAAAACACGGTTACTCGGGATTGATCATCCCATTCAGATCAACAAGGTTTTGAAAACGATTTTTGTCAAACGCTTTAGTAAACAAGTCAGCGAAATTATCTAACGTATCAACCTTTTCGAGCACAATCAGTTTCTTCTCAGCACAATCCCGTATAAAATGATGACGGATGTCAATATGTTTAGTTTTACTATGCTTTACGGGATTGTTAGTTACTGAGATAGCAGCAGTGTTATCAATGCAAATAGGAGTATGAGTGAAATTCAGACCATAATCGCGCAATTGCTGTTGTATCCAAAGAACCTGGGAGCAGCAGTTCGATGCTGCCATGTATTCTGCTTCACAAGTTGAAATGGCGACTGAGGTCTGCTTCTTGCACTGCCATGACACTAATCTGCCTCCAAGAAACTGACATCCACCTGTTGTTGACTTCCGATTCTGATTGCATTTGACAGAAGACAAGCTTCTTCTGTTGCCATCTCAGTCGACCTCATATCCATAACATACGTATTCTTTTCCCTTGGAGCCTTCATTACTATCCAATCCTCTGGTGTCTTGAAACCAGGATACAGTACGATCGCTTCATTCTTGGTAAGGTGCACGGTGTAATCTTTGTCACAGATCTGCGATACACTCAGCAGATTATGCTTCAGTTCTTCAACGAAATTCACTTTCTCTAACGTCATTTTACCATTAGTCACCGTCCCAATTCCAGTAATCCTTCCACCACTCTCTCCAGCAAAACTTACTCTTCCTCCCTGAACAGGTTTCCATTCGTGTAACAAATTCTTGTTACCCGTTATGTGCCGGGAACAGCCGCTATCCACAACCCATAGATTGTTTGCAGCCCTGTTCAACTGTTCCTGCACGCTTAAAGCAGAGGATTAAAATCTGGGGACCCAAGACCTATTGGTCTTGGGTCGATACATCCCGTACTTTGGCTGTCCAAAGTTAGTATCAGAATAATTTCTGTAAGTCCTAAAAGGATACCTTCTTGTAGATTGACTATGAGGCCATCCAAACCATCGTGAATTAAATGATTTATTACTAAAGATTCGGTTGTTAACAGGGAAGAACTGAGATCGTTTTCTTTGAAAACCTGGATTAGTCCAATTTCTGAACTTCGATGAGTTTTCATTTTTACCATTATTGTACTTACTATTAGTTCTGTTCTCAGTTTTTGAAGGCCTCATACCTCTGAATCTCTGCTTCAGAGGGCAATCAGCAATTAGGTGTCCTAATTGATTACATCTGAAACAACTCCTGTGTTCAACTTTCTTTTCAATAGTTGTTTTAGATGTTGAGGCTGCATTACTGCCCGCTTGTCTCACATATGGTGGGACATACGGGTTTAGTGGAGATTTCTTTTCAGGTGTTTTATGTTTCTCTCCACTTTTTGGTAACACTGCCTTTTCTTTTGTCTCACTCGACTCGGATGACTTGTCCGAGTTTGATGAGACAGGACTAGGAACCGAAATCTTAACACTCGAAACAGGCTTACTTGTTTCGCCTTTACTAACTTCTGGTTCATTAATAGTAACCTTAACCGGAACTGTCTGACCAAAATCAACATCAACAGATTTCTGATTACTAGGATCATAAGTGTAATTATGATTGTAAGGTGGTGGAACTTCATGATATCCAATTCCTCCCCTTTTAACTGGGGAACCTTGATCACTAACGAGGTGATCAAGTATAGCGGAGGAATTTCTAAATTGCTCAAGTTTCCTGTTTAGTTCCACCACTTTCACCTGGTGATCAGCTATCTGTTTATCCCTTTTAGCTATTAGATTGGTTTTCTCTTCTAACACTTCATAGCTAAGATCAATTACTTGTATTTTCTCAGCTAGACTGGCTTTAAGACTTCTAATATCTTTCTCACTAGCTTTTATTTTTACCTTATAACTGTTTTCTCTAGCTTTAGTAAAATGATGATCTTCTTTTAATGTTTTAAATTGAGCATCCAAACTAACAAACTGATCAGTTATAGTTGTCAATTGTTCAGACAGATTTTCACATTTTGTACAAGGGAGTTTAGTACTTACCTCGGTGAGCTGGTCTGCCACTTCTGCCATGTAAGCTTCATTTTCGCCAGTCACTTTCTCACTATCTGCAGTTTCGATGTTCGCCAAATTGGCATGTTCGAACACTTCTTCAACATGCAGATTCCAGTTGTACTCCCCGTTCTGTCTGGATATCATGACTCTATTCTCATTACTTCCACCACTCTGTTGTGTAGACCTGGTCTGACTACGTTCTTCACGTTCATTTGTGCACTCCTTTGCAAAGTGGCCATTCTGTTGACAGTTGTAACACCTAACCTTCGACTTATCAAACCCTGGTCTTTCACCCACAAACTTCCTACCAGTCTTCTTCATAAACCGTTTAACCCTTCTCACAATCATCGCCATCTGCCACTGCAGATCCATCTCTTCCAGATCATCAGCATCGATCTGATCATAGTCTTCGTCTAACGTTGCAGGATCAACAATCTTACCTTGAATGTAATTTTCGTACGAAGCAATGAAAGATGCATAGAGAGCAAACTGTTGTTCAGCAGATTTAACACTCATGGGCATCTTAGAGTAGTTGTTGTTCGAAAAACTTGGGGAAAAACTACCCTTGGTTGCTTGAGGTTTAGAAGCACTTGATCCACCAGCTACAAAACACACATCACCATTCATGTTGAGAGATACATGACCTTCATGTGTTGAGTTAGCGCCCGAGTCTCCTTTTGAGTAGTAAGCAGATGATTCAGACTTCGAACTTGAACTTGAGTTAACTTTTGCACCATACATTCCTGGATCCTGAACCTGATCAGTAGGTGTCTCTTTTCGAACCATGTTAAGTTCAAAAGTTCGTAATTTGTTGACTGCTGTTTCCAAGTCATAGTCGGCAAACTCTTTGTTTTCTCTCATCAAGACAGTGTACATCTCCCATTTCGGTGGGAGAGCATCAAGAAGCTTTTCCACGATCTCATCTTCTTTGTAAGCAATGGAATAATTTCTTAGTTCTGTCATCAGATGATAATATCTAGTGATGATATCATCAAGTGATTCATTCTTCAAGTACTTGAACACCGAGAATTGGGTTTTAAGTAGTTTAATCTTTGATGCACGAATCCCCACATTACCCTCAAATCGGTTTTCAAGTGCTTCCCAAAGCTCTCTAGCAGTTTTATACTTCCTGAAGGTGTGAAGAATTTCTTGTGGAAGAGCCATTTTTATTGCTGCATGAGCTTTGCTTTCAGCCTCATACATTTTCTTTTCTTCTTCTTCCATCTTGTTGTATTTCTTAATCTGATCACGACCCTCATACTCAGCAGTTAGTGGAATGAATCCATCTTGAATGCACACCCACATCTTAGCATCTTGGTATTTGACATATTGTTCAAACCGATCTTTCCACGCCACAAAATCGGTTCCCTTAAGCATCTTCGGTGCCTTAGTAGCTGAACCCGCTTCCACTTCCATCTTCACCAGTTCCGTAATATTTATTGAAGTCATCTTTCACGAAACACAAAGAAACTCGAAAAATAAAAATTTTATTCTTAACAGTACTGTAGGCGAAGTTGTGGATAACTTCGCTTAAGTCTTAACTTCGCTGATTCTTAACTTCGCTCCCCTTTTTAAATTCGCCTGATTCGGCGAAGTTGTAGATAACTTCGCTTGAGATAAGCGAACTTGTGAAGTAGGCGAAGTTCTGGATAACTTTGCTTGAGATAAGCGAACTAGAGAGGTAGGCGAAGTTGTGGATAACTTCGCTTAACCTTATATCTTCGCCGAAACCCTACAAACAGTAGCGGCAACTTCGCCTGATGAACACGATGGTTTTGCTGGTTTGATTTCTGGGTTTTGCGAGGTATGCGAAGGTGTTATGGGTTGTTTATGATGGTGAGAGGTGAGTAGGACAAAAAAACTCGGTAAACTCGTCCCGCGAATAGTCAAACGGAACGATTTCTACACCCGCGTGATAATCCCGAACCACACAATCACGAGCAAAAGCTCTGATGCCAATTGTAGGTTCCCAGCCGGATCTACACGGAATATCTCGTTCTACGTAGGTGCGGAATTCCTACGTAAGACGTTACGAGCGTAGAAGACGATACAAGCTAACACGATCGAACACACGTTACAATAAACAAAGACACGTTGTATATTGCAACCGTAAACACGTGATATCAATCACTGATTACACAACTCATTACCACTCGATACAATGATTAACTGATCAACTCAAACAAGCCGTAACCTAGAAGCTTATAAACATGACAACTTCGCCTGGCATGTTCAGGCGAAGTTGTCACTAACTTCGCTTATCTAACAAGTTCGCCTATATCAGCGAACTTGTTAGCTAACTTCGCTTAATACAAAATACTAATCCAAACGACTCGATTACAGACACTAGACACTGAACTACTGAAATCATGTACCAACAAACAACTTCTAACCAAAAGCTAACTGGTAGTTTCGAATCAGCCAACATCACCCTAGCTGTTTCAATCAAAGTCTTATTATTTCGGTCAGCAACTCCATTCTGTTGTGGAGTATAAGGTGCACTGAACTCAAGAAGAATACCATTCTCAATGCAGTATTTAAGCATTCGGTTGTTTATGAACTCGATACCATTGTCGCTTCTGATTCTTCGGATTGGAAAATTATATAACATCTCAAGCTTCTTTAATAAGATCATCAAATTGTCGAAGGTCTCATCTTTCGATTCAAGAAACATCACCCATGAGAAGAGTGAGTAATCATCAGTGACCACCAAACAGTAAATTCCCCCGATGATACTTTTGACATTCATGGGACAAAACAAATCCATATGAACCCTCTCGAAAGGTAAATTGATTGAATTGAGAGACTTCATCGGGTGCGACTTCTTCTTCTGTTTTCCCTTCTTACATCTCAAGCAATCAATACTCAAATGAAAACCCTTGACATTTACTCCTTCAACCAGTTGGTTGTGAACAAGATAGTTCATCATGCGTACATTGATGTGACCCATTTGACGATGCCATAAAACTGACTCCTTCTCATACGCCTTGGTGACAAAGCACTGTATAGTACCTTGAGTTGATGATGCAACACTCATGTTAAGAACATAAAGATCATTTTCTCTTGGTGCTTTCATAAATATCCATTCTTCTGGAATCTTATACCCATACTTCAGAATCATACAATCTTGACTTGTAAAGCGTGTTGAGAAGCCTTTGTCACGAATTTAGGATATACTCAGCAAATTATTCTCAAGCTCAATGATGTAATTCACATTCTTGAACATTACTTTCCCGTTCGATAAAGTACTGTAACACCCCGTAACCGCAGCGGAAACGTAAACGGGATGCAACAGACACCTCTGATATCAACCACATTGTTTATAAAGAAAACTGAATGCATTAATATACTTCAAATTACATTATCTTGTATTCCATTACCGTCTAGGTGATACACACATCACACACTACGATACATAATTCTATTTATTATAATGTATCCTAACATCCCGCACGCAAATCTTACACACATCAAGCACTTAGCACGTAAGCAATCACTTCATCTTAATTGTTCCTGAAAAGCATGTGAGAAAACGGGTCAACTACGAATAGTTGGTGAGTTTCACAATTTTAGTAAACCATGATAAATCCATATCATAATATAATAATATCTGGGGACACTGTTAACCCAGTACTGTACTCACTCCGGGGACAATGTTAACCCAGAAACACTTTTTGGAACCCCAGGGGACACTGTTAACCCAGTACTGTACTCACTCCGGGGGCAATGTTAACCCGGAAACACTTCTAGGAACCCCTGGGGACACTGTTAACCCAGTACTGTACTCACTCCGGGGCAATGTTAACCCGGAAACACTTCCAAAGACATCTGGGGACACTGTTAACCCAGTCCTGTACTCACTCCGTACGATTCCCGTATAATCAAATATTTATAAATACACGCAAATCTATGCGTTCAGTATGTATTTAAGCATTTCAATAGTAACATGCTTTCTGCCCCGGGAAAATATTTGAAAACAATTCAGAAAAAGGGGCTCGTGAAACTCATCTTAGCACATGCAAGCAGGTAACGACAATCATTATCAATTAACGCGTCCAATCTGTAATATGATCCCTAAGATCGTTATTATACACTTATTGTTTATATAATCTTTTAACCGTATCAACTGGTACATCTGGGGACACTGTTAACCCAGTACTGTACCCAAAATACTTCTCCGGACTCAGATTGTGATGTCGTTTAGAGTTCAACAGTCAAATTTTCTATTAATTCGTTTTCCCCGTTTTGCGTGGCCAGCACGGTTATCCAATTTTATGTTTCAAACTGAGTTTGGTCGCACACGACCCGAAAATAGTTGTTGACTGATAACTTAATTAAAGTGGTGAAATTATAGCTCGGTTTAGACGTCCCGTTTGGCCGCGGGACCCGTTTCCGTCTTTGGCTTACCGGAAACTGTTAAAATAGGTTAAAATTACTCAAATCATCCGAATTATTTTCGGATGATTTATTTTTACTTGTTTAACTCATTCATATGAAAATAGTTCATTTTTAGGGTTTTTATACACCAGTCAGCTCGCTTAAGCGAACTTCACCGGTTTACGCGTTTTAACTTTAAAAGTTTGATAATTAGCACAAATACTTATCCGTTTACTCTCGGATCTTGAAATTTTGCACAAATCACTTTTTAACAGTGAGGAATTTTATAAAAATATTTCCAGAATTAATTCTTATATTTAAAATTTATTTATCTATTTTTAAACACCATTTAAACACTAAATATGTCGTAAATACCAAACGATCTTAGAAAAATCCCAAATTTTTCCTGGATGTCCCCTGCCATCCACATAGTCCCCTGTAATTTTTCCAGAACCAAAATCTTCTTTTACATGCCATTTTTACTAAAACCGAGCTAGAACACCCTAGAAATCCTTTAACCGAAAAGCCTACTTAGACTTATCCAACTGACCTCAAATTTTGTGTGTGACTTATACATGATATAAAAAGCTTATCTGCAATTTTCCAGAATATTTCATAATATTTAACTATTTTTCACCATTTTTGGCCAAAACCGAGCATTAAATTCACCAAATATTCATCCTTTGTCCAAAAATTACCAAAAGTTCACAGAACTCTTATTTTCATGTGTAGAACATCCCTGTAAAATTTCATGACCTAACTCTAAATGACCAACAATCTGTCCAAAAACACATACACCGACATAAACCGAATATACCTTTCGTTTTCCGCCACTACAAGCTACAAACTCGTCTTTCCGCCTTATCTACCACTAAATACAGAACCTACAAACAACATACCACAATACCAAGCAAGTTACACTCACGATCAAGCCATTTCTTTCATGGTTTCGGTTATGATTCCTAAAACAAATATTTAACCGTAAAAATTCGTTTTTGATTCGTTTAACTCATTTCTTGGACCAAGATCCCTTGTATAACCCGTATACATCACTTGATCATGCAAGAATCGGTTTTCATCTTTGAAACCTCATTTTCTTGCAAACAAACTCAAGAAAGGATGATGAACACGAATATAACTCGATCTTTACCTCGTTGTTCTTGCTAAAAATCTCGGTTTTTGGTTCTTGATCTTGAGAGAATTGGTGGATAATGTTGGAATGCCTTGTAAAAAAAATGAAATGAATGGAATGGGGCTATGGGGCCGATCGGAGTTCATGGGGGGTGGGGTGGGACCCACCTCTCTATTTCTAGCCACATATTCGGATATTGGAAATCCGGATAATGTTTTGGATAATCTGGTTCAGTTCGTTTTTCGGTTAAACGTTTAATTCGGCTTAAAACGAGGCTAAAACGGTTGTTTTTCGGCTTAAAAATGAAATTTATATAAAACCGATTTAAAAACTTTAAAAACTTAAACCATGACATTTATTAACTTAAAACATCATATCATTAGTTATCGCGCATCTTTTTCGGCTTGATCGATCGTCTCTTGCTCGGTTTGGTATTAAAGGTTTCGTTTAACATACCGAGTACTATTAAATCGAAATTCTTTTTCTGTGCTTTAATTCACTTATCCCGAAGCTTTAGTGCTTCGTAAAATCACTAAATATCATATATCTCGTCTATAATTGAACCCTCGATTCGTTCAGGTTTCAATAACTATCGATCGGTTAATCGCATATTCAATGCGATGAATTATATATTCACGTACAATCAATACAGTGAACCATGTATTCTCGTATAATTACTATGGTAATTCATGTACCCGACGTTAAATATAACGTAACTATTGTCTACCGGTTAGGGTATACCGGGTTTTGTCCGAATCGTTACATTCTCCCCCCGTTAAGAAATTTCGTCCTCGAAATTTTACACATACACTATCCCCTTCCGAGAGAAAGGTGGGGGTTTTTCCTTCAGAATTCACCCCTGCGTTACCAGGTATAATCTGGTCCTCGCTGTGAATTCCACTTAATCTTAATCAATAAAGCTTGGTATGTCCAAACTCTTTAGTTTCCCGTCTACTATCTCTACGGAATTATTTATGATATCAAGTATGTCTTCTATGAGTACCTCCAATACTAGTACTTTCGTTGCCTCATCGCTTAGGTACTTTTCAATCCGTATACATGGCAAAACATCATGAATAGTACTTATCCCCTGGAGTACTTTAATCGATAAACTAAATGACCAATCATGGAAATACTTTCATGAGGTCCAATATATTACGGTGTTATTTTCGGTTTTGCCAAACCTCATATCACCTCTCTAAGGTGATGCCTTAAAAATACCTTGTCACCTCTTTCCAGTGACAATGGTTTCCTTTGAATGTTGGCATAAATTCTTTGCCAATCTCGCGCTGCTTTCAACTTACCTTAAATATTATAAATCCGATTGGTTGTTTCTCGAATCAATTTGAAAGAAATGGCTTGATTGACGCCCATTTTCAATTTAGCAAATTGGTGATAAATACTTCACCCATAGAAAGCTTCAAGCTCTCGATGCTTCCTCCCCCGCCTTCCAATAATGGAAGTAGGATGGCTATTTCGATCTGAGATAATTGAAAATGGTACTCCACGATGAGATACCATTTCACCATTAGGAATTTGGGCGAGAATTCATTGGGGTAAACGTCATAGATTGGAATGAAATGCGAGGATTGGTTAATCGATCCGCGATTACCCAATTGTCCTCATGCCTTTGATATATCTTGGGAATTTGCGTCCCGAAATCCAATGTAATTTATTCCCACTATCATTGGCAAATTTTCTGTCGTTGTGGCGTTCCCCAGGGTTTTCGGTGTGCAGCCTTATCTCTCGCATAACTCAAATATCCTCCAACATACGTATCCATATCTTTCTCCAACTCAGCCATTAATAAGATCCTTTCAGATATTCGCATCATCAATAGTCTAATCCAATCCCAGATGTATGGAATATTTCGATCTATGCGCTTCGTCCATGATTAAATCACGAAGGTCATGGAGGGTCGGGATCCAAACCCGATTTTTGAAGTAGAGAATTTCGTCCACGCGCTGTTCGAAATTCTTCTCATTGCCGTAAGGTTCCTTCTTTTCCAATTGTTCCTCTTTCAACGCCTCACGTTGAGCGACTCGAATCAGGTTCGAAGGTTCTACTGGACTATCATCCCCAACACTCGCACTCGCAATGGCTTAACCCGATCTTTCTTACTCAAGGCATCGGCTATGACGTTAGCCTTGCCAGGGTGATAACGGATGTCACAGTCATAATCGCTTAACAACTCGACCCATCTTCGTTGCCTCATATTCAGTTCCTTCTGATCAAATATGTGCTGCAAACTTTTATGATCGGTGAAGATGGCGCACTTCGTATCGTAGAGACAATGTCTCCACATTTTAAGTGCGTAGATAACCGCTCCCAGTTCTAAGTCGTGAGTACTGTAATTTTACTCGTGTACTTTTAACTGTCGGGAAGCATAGGCAATAACCTTAATATACTGCATCAACACGCATCCTGACCCTTTACGCGATGCGTCACAATACGCGACAAAACCATCGTCTCCATCGGGGAGACATAAAATCGACGCTTTTCACAATTTTAATGGTTTCTATCTTATTTGGATCTTTGTGAAATCTTTGTTGCTTTACAACATGACCAAGGGATTATGCCTTCTTTATTCAAAATCACATTTTGAAAACTTCGCGTATAGCTCTTCTTGCTTTAACACTTCCACAATTTTCCTTAATCGTCGTTCGTGCTCTTCTTTACGTTGCGAATATATCAAAATATCATCAATGAATGCTATGATGAATTTGTCAAAGTAATGTTTACAGACTCGATTCATGAGTTCCATGAATACTGCCTGCGCATTTATTAACCCAAACGGCATGAATAAGAATTCATAATGGCCGCAGCGAGTCCGCAACGCTGTCGCTGCAACGTCCTCCTCTTGGATTTTTCATTTGGTGATAACTATATATAAGATCAATTTTCTAAAAATAAATCGCCCTTTGCAGTTGGTTAAACAGATCATTTACTTCGAAGAAGTGAATACCTATTCTTGATCGTCACTTTATTCAATTCTCCCTAATCAACACATATCCTAACACTTCCGTCCTTCATTTCCCAATTAAAACTGGTGCACCCCATGGTGACTAACTAGGTCGTATAAAATCTTATCCAACAATTCTTGTAACTGATTGGATAATTCTTGCATCTCGGACGGTGCAAGTCGGTAGGGTGCTTTAGCAACAGGGCCAGCTTGAGACATTAAATCGATTCTGAATTCGACCTGTCGGGTTGGCGGTAATCCAGGGAGTTCTTCTGGGAAAACTTGTGGAAATTTGCGTACCACCGGGATATCTTCTATATGTTTTCTTTTAAATACTTTGGCAATCACGTTTGTTAAATACACCACGTCTTCTTGTCGTAAATATTATAACATCTCAAGATGAGATTTGAGTGGCAACATAATACCGTACACTTTTCTCTGTATTTAATCGCTTCATCGTCCGAAAGAGAGCTTCTAATCATCTTCTTTTCATATTTGATTTCTGCTTCATGTTGAGTTAGCCAATCCACGTTAACTATTACGTCACAACTTCTTAACTTTACTGGTCGTAGGTTAATAAGGGAAGGTTAATCGTTCAGAATAATAGGACAATTCCGAACAATTTAATTAACCATTAGGGATTTACCGTTAGCGATTTTACCGTATGGGGTTCTATAGTTTCACTTATCGGTATCTTTCCAAATGATAGGAGGTTAGCAGGAACTAACTTCTATCGACGACCGTAAAAATATCACTGAAGCCTATTGATTTAAAACTACAACGTACTTAATACTACTTTTGGATCATGACGTGCTTTATTTGACTTACTCACAAAAGCACGGCTCCTTGCTTGATCAGAGGTTGATGCTTGTCATGAGGTTCATCTTCCAACAACACCTTGGTTCACTTTGGGCAATTTCTCTTGAAACGTTCTGTACTGCCACATTCATAGCAAGTACAACTGTTTGGCATAATTTGATTTCTTTGGATGGATTGTTATTGAAGTTGTTGGGTTCGGAGTGGTTGTACACGAATGGGTTGGGGTTGCCGGTCCACATGGCTTCAGTTGGTTCTACAATTGGGGCATTACGTCCATCTTTACCATACATGTGGCCTACTATCACCCGACATTCTTCTTTCTGCCGATAACTATATTTTCCACATTTAAGGAAGGACCCTTTATGCGGTTCATGTTTTCACACCAGAACTAGTCTTAGTATAATTCTGGGTTGTAGGACATACCTACTTCTTCACAAGTCTATCTTGCACTATACCTTTATCATTTCCCTTCTTTAACACTCGACGTTTCACCTAACGTCCTTCCATTCCGCTTCCCATAGAATCAAATATATCAATGCTGGCTTGTGACACAACACTTCCAAAGGTTGTATATTTTACAGGGTTGACTATACTCCTTATCGATGTTGTTAGCTCCCAATATAGCGCTCACTTCGCTTAATTTCAGGAGTAATTAGCCATGTTACCAGACATGATAATTCCTTCAAACGATTAGCGTGTTCTAAGTGATCAGCACACAACATTTCTACCTTTCATAGCTCAGTTTCCAATCTCTGAACTTAATTACTCGAATAAAAGTGTTCTAGCCCAAGAATTTTAAATTCCGACCATAACATCTGAGTAACAATTTTCTAACTATAATTTTGTACCATCGTGTTCCATCACGATACAACTTAATCTTCCAACATATCTGTAGCATACTTCACTACACAATGTTCTAGACTCTTACCAATATCCTTAACCATTTCGATCTTTTCTATCCACTCGCTAATCTATTCCTCCCTTTACCATCAGTAAACTATTAATAATTTCCTTAACACAATCAACAGACATATCCTTCATACCGGATCTAATTCATTACGACTACTATTCATGTTTAGTTTATAACTAATACTTGTAGTCATAATAGTATTCGGTGGAACATTATCACTTTTAGTAATACCACCAAGATTTGAAATATTCATATTCATGTGATTGCTCGATCTACAATCTTGCGATCACATTTGCATCAACACTAGCAGTGATCTGTGATACGACATTCGGTATCATCATCTGCTATCTTTGGGCAATCAACTGAATCATATCAATCTCCATCATTGGAGTTACTCTTTTTATGTCATTCTGCCGTACTCATCCCGTACGCAGTAATCAATACTAATCTCACCGTATAACTCGTTACCAGCTCAATCATGACAGCAGGAACACATACACACCAAATATTATCATACATATTACACATATCAGTATCTAATATATATGTCCCACAAATATAATAACATATGGACTTAACCTGACGTCGGTTAACGTTCAAATATGTTTCATAACCCTTGTCACCAAGTGACGTATAGATCTTTCTCAACAAAGATTAACGTTTAACAGGCTTGATTTCAATATCCTTCTGCATGTCATCATAACCGATACATGCTCACCGTGAGCACCAAACGATTACGTACCACGGAGTTATAATATCCGTGTTTATTCGTATATCCGGCATACACAGTATACCACCTACGAACGAACAACCAACTATGCTATAATGATTCTAACACTTCTTTGTGTATAGGTAATCATTCTATTCGAGTATACATGGGTATAGGCATCTAACGGATGTAAGGTTAACATAGGGAATTGCAAGGTTCAAGGTAATCGCGCTACATGGGTTGCCTTCAAATATTATTAATTACTATTATGGGAATCTCTATCACTTGCTCAGCCAATGTCCTCAGGCGTTTTAGGTTTGCTAAAATCAGTAATTCTCGATCTGGAGGTGGTATGTCTCATATGTTGGAGAGTGAGCAATACATATATATATTTCTATATATCATTTTTATCAGCTCATTTATTATCCATTTTATTATTATTATTTTATTTTTATTTTAATGGAACAAGGATGGGTTCAGGTACAGGTCCGTCCGTACGTGAGGGTCGACGGTTCGGGTGAACATAGGGGGTTATTAGAATATACGGTACCGATATTGGTAGGGTAAGGGATTTATCAATTTCGGTTGGGAGGGACGGTTACTAGATATTTCTGGTTAATGTCAAACGGGAGATCTAATGTGGTACTATCATAACTATGGCCCAATAAGTCAGACTCATTATCAACCGATGCTCCAGAAATTTCAGCATCCTCGGTACTTTTATTATTTTATCCCCCGGTTCCTTATCCGGGTCCCATTTCTCAATACATGTACCCACAAGATATGTACATATATGTATATACACATTAGCACGTATAAATAATATTATATAATTTACACATATGTTGCCATTTTTACCTATTAACGTACCCCGTGACTTCCCCTGAATTCCCTCGTGCGGACAAGTCTGTTATTATGTTCCGGACCATAACAACTCACTTGTCCATCCAAGTTCATCCAGACCTCGTCACTATAAATTATTAGTTGATATTCAGATCCTATAATACTTGAGCTATTGGTTATATTTTAGGTATCTTTTAAAGACATCCTAATTCTTTTATAACCAATGGCTCTGATACCAAGTTCTGTAACACCCCGTAACCGCAGCGGAAACGTAAACGAAATGCAACAGACACCTCTGATATCAACCACATTGTTTATAAAGAAAACTGAATGCATTAATATACTTCAAATTACATTATCTTGTATTCCATTACCGTCTAGGTGATACACACATCACACACTACGATACATAATTCTATTTATTATAATGTATCCTAACATCCCGCACGCAAATCTTACACACATCAAGCACTTAGCACGTAAGCAATCACTTCATCTTAATTGTACCTGAAAAGCATGTGAGAAAACGGGTCAACTACGAATAGTTGGTGAGTTTCACAATTTTAGTAAACCATTATAAATCCATATCATAATATAATATTATCTGGGGACACTGTTAACCCAGTACTGTACTCACTCCGGGGACAATGTTTACCCAGAAACACTTTTTGGAACCCCTGGGGACACTGTTAACCCAGTACTGTACTCACTCCGGGGGCAATGTTAACCCGGAAACACTTCTAGGAACCCCTGGGGACACTGTTAACCCAGTACTGTACTCACTCCGGGGGCAATGTTAACCCGGAAACACTTTCAAAGACATCTGGGGACACTGTTTACCCAGTCCTGTACTCACTCCGTACGATTCCCGTACAATCAAATATTTATAAATACACGCAAATCCATGCGTTCAGTATGTATTTAAACATTTCAATAGTAACATGCTTTCCACCCCGGGAAAATATTTGAAAACAATTCAGAAAAAGGGGCTCGTGAAACTCACCTTAGCACATGCAAGCAGGTAACGACAATCATTATCAATTAACGCGTCCAATCTGTAATATGATCCCTAAGATCGTTATTATACACTTATTGTTTATATAATCTTTTAACCGTATCAACTGGTACATCTGGGGACACTGTTAACCCAGTACTGTACCCGAAATACTTCTCCGGACTCAGATTGTGATGTCGTTTAGAGTTCAACAGTCAAATTTTCTATTAATTCGTTTTCCTCGTTTTGCGTGCCCTGCACGGTTATCCAATTTTATGTTTCAAACTGAGTTTGGTCGCACACGACCCGAAAATAGTTGTTGACTGATAACTTAATTAAAGTGGTGAAATTATAGCTCGGTTTAGACGTCCCGTTTGGCCGCGGGACCCGTTTCCGTCTTTGGCTTACCGGAAACTGTTAAAATAGGTTAAAATTACTCAAATCATCCGAATTATTTTCGGATGATTTATTTTTACTTGTTTAACTCATTCATATGAAAATAGTTCATTTTTAGGGTTTTTATACACCAGTCAGCTCGCTTAAGCGAACTTCACCGGTTTACGCGTTTTAACTTTAAAAGTTTGATAACTAGCACAAATACTTATCCGTTTACTCTCGGATCTTGAAATTTTGCACAAATCACTTTTTAACAGTGGGGAATTTTATAAAAATATTTCCAGAATTAATTCTTATATTTAAAATTTATTTATCTATTTTTAAACACCATTTAAACACTAAATATGTCGTAAATACCAAACGATCTTAGAAAAATCCCAAATTTTTCCTGGATGTCCCCTGCCATCCACATATTCCCCTGTAATTTTTCCAGAACCAAAATCTTCTTTTACATGCCATTTTTACTAAAACCGAGCTACAACACCCTAGAACTCGTTTAACCGAAAAGCCTACTTAGACTTCTCCAACTGACCTCAAATTTTGTGTGTGACTTATGCATGATATAAAAAGCTTATCTGCAATTTTCCAGAATATTTCATAATATTTAACTATTTTTCACCATTTTTGGCCAAAACCGAGCATTAAATTCACCAAATATTCATCCTTTGTCCAAAAATTACCAAAAATTCACAGAACTCTTATTTTCATGTGTAGAACATCCCTGTAAAATTTCATGACCTAACTCTAAACGACCAACAATCTGTCCAAAAACACATACACCGACATAAACCGAATATACCTTTCGTTTTCCGCCACTACAAGCTACAAACTCGTCTTTCCGCCTTATCTACCACTAAATACAGAACCTACAAACAACATACCACAATACCAAGCAAGTTACACTCACGATCAAGCCATTTCTTTCATGGTTTCGGTTATGATTCCAAAAACAAATATTTAACCGTAAAAATTCGTTTTTGATTCGTTTAACTCATTTCTTGGACCAAGATCCCTTGTATAACCCGTATACATCACTTGATCATGCAAGAATCGGTTTTCATTTTTGAAACCTCATTTTCTTGCAAACAAACTCAAGAAAGGATGATGAACACGAATATAACTCGATCTTTACCTCGTTGTTCTTGCTAAAAATCTCGGTTTTTGGTTCTTGATCTTGAGAGAATTGGTGGATAATGTTGGAATGCCTTGTAAAAAAAATGAAATGAATGGAATGGGGCTATGGGGCCGATCGGAGTTCATGGGGGGTGGGGTGGACCCACCTCTCTATTTCTAGCCACATATTCGGATATTGGAAATCCGGATAATGTTTTGGATAATCTGGTTCAGTTCGTTTTTCGGTTAAACGTTTAATTCGGCTTAAAACGAGGCTAAAACGGTTGTTTTTCGGCTTAAAAATGAAATTTATATAAAACCGATTTAAAAACTTTAAAAACTTAAACCATGACATTTATTAACTTAAAACATCATATCATTAGTTATCGCGCATCTTTTTCGGCTTGATCGATCGTCTCTTGCTCGGTTTGGTATTAAAGGTTTCGTTTAACGTACCGACGTACTATTAAATCGAAATTCTTTTTCTGTGCTTTAATTCACTTATCCCGAAGCTTTAGTGCTTCGTAAAATCACTAAATATCATATATCTCGTCTATAATTGAACCCTCGATTCGTTCAGGTTTCAATAACTATCGATCGGTTAATCGCATATTCAATGCGATGAATTATATATTCACGTACAATCAATACAGTGAACCATGTATTCTCGTATAATTACTATGGTAATTCATGTACCCGACGTTAAATATAACGTAACTATTGTCTACCGGTTTGGGTATACCGGGTTTTGTCCGAATCGTTACAAGTACCCTCACCAAGAATTTGTCCTCCTTGATTTCTTGCAAAACCCACATATCCTCCTTGAATAGATTTAACATTATTTAACAAATGATGAGTTCCTATCATGTGTCGAGAGGCTCCACTATCCATAATCCAACATGAGTCATTGGATTTTGAATGCCCCTACAAAAGTAAGAAGTTAGTGAAACAAGGAAACCCAGGCCTTCTTGGTCTTAGGTTGTTTCAATTTCTCACAGAAACAATCATCAAAACTATCATCCTCATGATCAGTCAAAGATTCAACCGATGAGCGTGATTTAAACGAATTAGAAGGCTCAGATTTTAAAAGTTCAACTTCTTTATCATTCTCATTTTTACAAGACTCAACTTCATTCTTAGTGGTTGAATTAACAAGTTTATCTTTGATTTACCCTTAACCACCCAGTTCTGTCCAAAAGAACTGGTTTTCTTATAAAAACCATCATTTTTCTTAATATTTGAATATTCACCTACTTCAAAAATCTTTTTGACAAGTTTCTTATCCACACCGCTTTTTAAAATCCTAATGGGTGGAGGTGTATATCTTACCAATGGAACTTTCATTTGTGGTTTTTTATTCCCCACATGTTTCCTTTCATGAGAGAATATTTTAGGACATGAATAAAATAAATGTCATTCTTCATTACAACAGAAACATTTCTTCCTATCAACAAACTTGTTAACAGAATGAGCATGATTCTCTTCTCTCTCTCTCTCTCTCTCTCTTTCAGCTTTGAGTTTATAAAACTCATCATTTAATTGCGTTGTAAAGATGGCCTCTTTCTCCTCCTTAGAGGTCTTACCTTTAAGAAAGGTAATCTTTTGAAAACCAAAATTTGGTTTTACAAAATCTTGGTTAATTTTTATTTCTTGTTTTTTTTTACCCATTC
>NW_027498158.1:0-34080 GCF_021521415.1 Bidens hawaiensis
AACTTTTCACTAACTATATCACTTCTGATGGCCTCTCAATCAATCTCTGCTTCATCAACCATGCCATCTTTGGTTCATCTCTCCTCAAGAACTTTGCCACCGACGCCTCCTCCAATCACGGGAACAGCAAGGGTTGCTGCTGTTGGAAACCAGACGCAACTACTAGTCTTCCAAAGCTCGAAAATACTGCTGCCACTTTGGTAGTTAATACTAACAATGATGTTTCTAATATGTTGTTCACAGGTCAAAACATACATGGAGCAACAAAACAAGACTAACCAGAGGATCCTTCGGGAGATAGAAGACCTCAAGAGGACTAAGAGGCCGGTAGAGGATCAAACTCCTCTGATGCCCTGGATGCTTGATTTTAACACTCCAATATCCTTAGCTCAACCTACTCAAGGATCATCCATCGTTCAACCGGGAGCCATGAATCTATAGACTCACGGACCTTCAATTTTTCATCAAGGATCATCTATCCTCAACCCAGGGTCCGTGGGTCAACAGGTTCAAGGATCCTCAACTTTCTAGAAAGGATCTTCTATCCTTCACCAGGGGTCCATGGGTCAACCAACTCAAGGATCCTCAACCTTTCAGCAAGGGCCATTGATCCTTCAACCAGGATCCTCCGGATTGTATCTTCAAGGATCCTTCAACTCCCAACCACTAGGATCCTTCTTCCATAGTCAAGGATCCTTCTTCCAAATCAAGGATCCTCAGCGGTTCAACATCAATGATCCTCTGAGGTCCATGAAGAAGATATAATCCCCATGCAGACCATAGCTTCCGGTGGACCAACTCCTATAGCAGACGCTTCTTACCTCAACCACTCTTCTGGAATGCCAACCTTCACACAACAAAGAGGTAACACGCATGATCTGATATCCTAAAATTCTAACTATGGTTCCATGCAGGATGCAGGTTTCAACCAAGCCATGGCTAAGGAACTGCAGAAACTTAAGGATATGATATCCAGCGTACCAGGGGTGATCCGTCCAATTCCCGATATACCGGAGGGAAGCCACAAATTGTCCAGATTTGCTCCACCAATCTGTGACGTGGAAATCCCGAAACACTTTCAAACCCCCAACATGAAAGTATATGACGGGACCACTGATCCTGAAGAGCATGTACTTCAATACAGAGAAAGGATGGAAATCAACTCGATTCCTGAGAGGCTCAAGGAGGCTTGTCTGTGCAAAGGTTTTGGAGCCACACTGTTAGGATCTTCTTTGAAATGGCTGCTAAGTCTTCCTCCCTTATCTGTTACTTCTTTCTCACACTTAGTTAACTTGTTCAACAGACAATTTTCCTATAGTAGGAAATTTGAGAAGTTAACTAGTGATTTATACCCAGTTATCCAACCTAGTGATAAATACCTTAGGGATTTTGTTACAAGGTTTGGCAGGGAAGCCCTGGAAATCCCCAACCTTGACATGGCTACTGCATTTGAAGCATTCAAGACAGGAATTCAGAAGGGCTCCCCCTTTTTATGATGATCTTGTGATGACTTCTTGCAGGTCTTTAGATGAAGTAAGGAATGCACTAAGGTTCATAAGACTGGAAGATGATAAAAGGATCCAAGAACGATTGGGGGCTCAGACGAAACAAGAATCTCCTGACAAAAATAAAGGATCCTCATACAGAAACAAAAATTCGAATCCGTACTCCAAATTCAACAATCAAAACGTTTCGAGCAGTTGAAGAATGAGATGATGATGAGGATTACCCCAGCATCTCAGAATATTGTATCTTCGTAGATACCCACGGTTTGATTTGTTCCACGAACGACCTAGGGGACAAAGCAGGGTAGCCCCGAAAGAATGAGAAGTTAACAACCTTCAGAGACAAATCCAAATGGTGTGCTTTCCATGAGGATATTGGCCACATGACGGACGATTGCATCGGTTTAAGGAGGGAAATTGGATACCTCCTGAGTAAGGGTCATTTTAAGGTACTGTTGGGAAGAAAAAAGTCCAAGATCCAGGATCCTGAAGAGGTTCATCAAAAAGCAACTCCGCCCCCACCAGATGCTCAAGTGATCAACTTCATTTCCGGTGGCTCGGGCATATGTGGAACTTCCTTCTCCGCAGCTAAGAGGCTGGCCAAGGAGACCAAGTTGGATAACGGGGAACGACCGGTTATATCCACCACCTTAACAACAGACAAAAGGATCTTCTTTGATGAAGAAGATAAATCAAGCATCCAAGATCCCCATCATGACGGATTGACTATTACTTTGTTTATTGCTAACCATTATGTACGGAGGATCCTGGTCGACGGTGGAAGCTCGGTCAACATCATCAAGCATGATGTGCTTCATAAGATGAATATACCAGACTCAGAGATCATCCCAAGGACCTCGGTGCTAGTTGGTTTAAGTGGCGAAAGAAAACATTGGGGGACATCAAACTCCTTATATACATCGAAGGGTTAAATTCTTACCAAAAATTCTATGTTATTGATAACCTTTCTTGTTTCAGTGTCATTTTAGGAAGGCCTTGGCTACATGGGATGAAAGAGTAGCCTTTACTTACCATCAATGCATTAAACTTCCAACTCCTTGGGGAATAGTAAGGATAGACGGTGATCAAGTTGAAGCCAAGAACTACTATTCTTCATCAATGAAGCCAGCAGCTAAGCAGACGATAGCATAGCAACCATAGCAACATCCTAGGGACGTGCTGGAAGCCCAGGAGAAAGATATAAAGGAAGTCTCCTTGGATCCCGAGGATCCAGATGTGAAAGTGTTCCTAGGATCCAGTATCCCTAGTGAGATCGAGGAGGATATAATATCCTTCCTAAAATGAAAAAAATCCATGTTTGCCTTCAAACATTCTGACATGACAGATATTTCTAAGGAGGAAATTACTCACAAGTTAGGCCTAGATTTATCTGTTAAACCCGTCCATTAGAAGCGAAGAAAATTCTCTCCTGAGAAGAATGCGATCATACAAGAAGAAGTTGAAAAACTTCTTAAGGCCGGCATGATCATAGAGGTTAAGTATCCTTGATGGTTAGCTAATGTGGTTGTTGTTTATAAAAGGAATGGAAAGTGGAGGGTGTGTGTCGATTTTACTGATTTAAACAAGGCATGCCCCAAGGATCCTTTCCCATTGCCACATATAGAATCCATGGTGGATGCCATGACATGACATGAAATGCTCACCTTTATGGATGCTTCCTCTGGATTTCAACAAATTCAGATGAATCATCTTACCAAGAGGATACAACATTCATGACTCCTACCAGCATATATTGTTATATTTCTATGCCTTTCAGACTAAGAAATGCAGGGGCAACATATCAAAGATTGGTCAACATGATGTTCAAGGATCAGTTAGTCAAGACCATGGAAGTATACATAGATGACATGGTGCTGAAGTCAAAAAGAGCTGAGGATCCCCTCAGAGATCTTGAAGAAGCTTTCAACATCCAGGATCAGTATAATATGAAACTAAACCCGTCAAAATGCCATTTTGGTGTTAAGGCTTGAAAGTTTCTAGGATACATGGGGACTAAAAGAGGGATAGAAGCAAGCCCCGAGCAGATTGAAGCCATCATCAATTTAAAATCTCTTGTGAATGCTAAGGATGTCCAGAGGCTGACGGGAAGAATAGCTGCTCTCTATAGATTCATCTCCAGATCCTTGGAGAAGTGCAAAGATTTCTACGACGTCCTCAGAAAAAACAAGAAGTTCGAATGGACGGAGAGGCATGAAGTTGCGCTTAAAGCCTTAAAGGATTACTTATCCTCAGCACCAGCTTTGATGAAGCCTGTGGATGGAGAATCCTTATATCTATACCTAGCTGTTTCAGGAAATGCAGTAAGTTCCGTCCTCGTGAAGAATCATGAAGGTGAACAGATTATGTAAGTAAAAGTCTTTTAAATGCAGAAGCCAGGTATTCTTATTTAGAAAAGTTAATTCTTGCACTTATTATGGCTTCTACGAAATTGAGACATTATTTTGAAACACATACTATTGTATTAAGAACTAATTATCCTATTAAGAATTTTCTTAGAAAAATAGAATTATCAGGAAGGATGGCCAAGTGGGCTGTGAAGCTGAGTGCATATGATATTCAGTATGAGCCTAGAACAGTCATTAAATCGCAAGCACTAGCAGACTTTGTGGCTGATTTCAGCAGTGACATGCAAAAAGAAGCTGATTTAGAAATACAGCAATTAGAAGAAACCAAGGATTCTTGGATCCTCTTCACAGATGGAGCTTCTAATGTAAGAGGGACAGGATTAGGTAACCTACTGAAATCGCCACAGGGGGGCATATTACCCTAGTCTATAGCCTGTGAGTTCCAAGCAACAAATAATGAGGCAGAATATGAAGCCTTGATCGCAGGTTTGCAATTAGCTAAACGCATGAGGATCAGGTATCTTCAAGTATATATAGATTCATTATTGATAACTAACAACTTTAATGGCTCATTTGTTGTTAAAGGAGAAAAACTAATCAAATATTTAGATGTCGTGAAGGAATTAGCAAAATCCTTCGAATTGTTTAGTATTGATCAGGTACCAAGGAAAGAGAATGCTGGGGAAGATGCTTTGGCAAATTTAGCTTCATCTTTGAAAATTCCAGAAGATATGAAGATCCCAATCACCCATATACTCTCACCAGCAATAGGAGAACAAGAAGTTGGTGAGATAACAAACAAACAAATAGTACTTTGGGATCCATCATCCTCAAGTAGACAAGGATCCTGGATCCTCCCAATCAAAAAATTCATTCAAACTGGAGAAATTCCAGCCACTGAGAATCCTAAATCTTTCAAACTAAAGGTATCACAATACATTTTATTACATGATATTCTGTATAGAAAATCTCCTGCATGTCCATACTTGAGGTGTATCGAGGATCCTGAAATTCAAGAAGTACTCAAAGACTTTCACGAAGGAGATTGTGGTAATCACATTGGAGTTAGAGCTCTGTTTTCTAGGATTCTAAGAACATGATACTTCTAGCCAACCATGAAGAAAGATGCCATGGAGTACTCAAAGAAATGTGATGCTTGTCAAAGGCATGCAAACATCCTTCATCAACCAGCAGAACCTATGTATCCTATATCCTCATCATGGCCTTTCATAAAGTGGGGCATGGATATTTTGGGTAAGCTACCTAAGGCACCAGGAGGAAAAGTACTCATTCTTGCGATGACTGACTACTTTTCAAAGTGGATAGAAGAAGAAGCTTTTGTTCAAGTCCGCGAAAAAGAGGTGATATCCTTCATTAAAATAAATATTATTGATTGATTTGGCATTCCTTCATAAATTATTTGTGACAATGGTTCCCAGTTTATCGGGAAGAGAACCACTAACTTTTGTGACAGTTGGCGCATCAAGATGATTACCTCTACTCCAGCGCATCCTCAAGCTAATGGCCAGGCAGAATCAAGTAATAAAATAATCATCAACAATTTGAAGAAGAAATTAGGATCTAAGAAAGGCAAGTGGGCCGAAGAGGTACCTTATGTTCTTTGGGCTGACAGAACAACACCCAAGAACGCAACAGGCCAAACACCCTTCTCATTGGTGTATGGGTCAAAAGAAGTAATCCCTACAGAAATGGTGGTTCCTACAGCCAGAACAAGCATCCATGATCCTAAGGCTAATAAAGAAATCCTTCTCGAAAACTAGGATACTGTTGAAGAACTCAGAGACCTAGCCAAGATCAGAATGGCGCCTTATCAACAAAGGGTAGCTGGGGCATACAACAAAAACATAAGGATCAGAAGATTTCAAGAAGGAGATCTGGTCTTGAGGAAAGCCTTCCAAGACACAACCAATCCAGCAGATGGGAAGCTAGCACCCAAGTGGGAAGGTCCTTATCTGATAGAGTCAGAAGCAGGAAAGGGGGCATATAATTTGCTCACTATGGAAGGAAATAGGTTACCAAGAGCTTGGAATGCTATCCACCTCAAGAAATACTTTTTAATAGATCAGCATCAAGTATCCTCCAAGGATCGAGTATTCTTAAAGGATCAAGGATCCTAAAATCGGTAATATCTGTCTGATCACTTATTTAAGATTTTTTATTTAAGGATAACATATTCTTAACATTTGTTATTTCCAAGTTATAAGTAACAATGCAGGATATTAGTAAGATGTTCAATGTCTAATAAGTTGGCCACATCTCCTTTACATTTAAGGTACTTTACTATTTCCCTTGGCCTAGCCCACGATTAAGGTATGCCCCCCGATGGTCATATCTTCCAAGGATTAAAGGTTTTCACCTTTCTTATAAATTAGAGTTTCTACACTCTCGCCTGGAGCGCACGCTATCCAACGTATAGTCCAGGGCAGCGGGACTAGTACACGCTTAGTGTCTGACAATTTCGTTGTTTTCGGCTATATGGAGGATCCTACGATTTATGGTAGACTTACCATACCACTGGTTTATAACATTTTCATGTTATCTCACGTTTGGGCTAAATCCCGGTTTGGGCGAATCCCCAGTTAACATCTGTATCTTGGGCCAGTCCCCAGTTTGGGCTTGTCCCCAGTTTTTGGGCTTGTCCCCAGTTCACGGACTTGTCCCCAGTTCACGGGCTTGTCCCTAGTTGCACGGGCTTGTCCCCAGTTAGTTATTTGGGCTTGTCCCCAGTTTAACGGGTTTGATCCCAATTGATTTTCTGAGTTGTTTGTAACATATACCCTAAGTTCACTTATGAGGATCACAGAAGGATCACGCTTATGGATTCAAGTTCCTTAATTTATTTTTACAAAGATTACAGAAGGTTTAACACTTATGGTAACTTAGATCTACTTAAATCTTGTGGTATGATTTCTACTTGTAAATTTACATTTGTTTGGCTAGGATCCTTATAAACATTTTTACTTAAGGATTTAAAATCTTTAAATTATTTTTCACAAGGATATGCTATCTTAAAAATTTTTATAATTATTATATTTTATCCTAAAATATTTACTCAAGATTAATTCTTAAGATTTTCAATAAAGCTAAGACTATATCAAACAAACTTTCAAAATAACAAATAACAAGCAAATAGTCAAAAGTTTTAGATTATTATTAATCATAAGTCACCTGGACTTATCCAAAATCCTTAACCCGGATTTCACCATACAAAAGATGGACCATCCACCCGGGTTAAGCAGGTGTTACTAACTGTTCATAGAGTGAAAGGAAAATAAAGAAAACAGGGGCAACAAAAGTTTCATCCCCACAAACAGAGGATCCATCCACCTTTGCCACCCCTAGAAATTGTCTTAAGGATCACTGATCCTTCAATCGAATTACTATTGTCTGTTACAAACCATAAACTGTTAGGACTGATATTTTCTCTGCTGAGGATCTGTTATCCTTGAAGAGTTGTCTGGATCCGTTAGACGATCAAGGATCCTCACAGGTTAGTATTGTTAACAATTGTTTCGTATGTGTAGAGTAACGTTCAACAGAAGCAACGGTTATGTGACCTAGTCCACCTTAAATATCGCGACTTGGAAGCTACCAGCACGTGGTCAATGGACGTTGGAAGACTAGTGGGATAGTGGCGAATAGATAGGACATGTTGTTGTATTTTTTTTTATATATACCGAGATAAGATCAATTAGAAAAACATATTGTATGACACACACTCAGAGCAGAACTCCCAATTCTCTCTACACACGTTAGCAATCATTGTAACATCGATCTAGTCTCCACAACACTTGTAACCCATTTTTTGATATTAATAAACCGGTGATCGACGAGTTGTCATCACCCGGGGTTTTTTTCTTTTGATCTGAACAAGGTCAAAAGGTTTTTCCTCGCAACAAATCAATGTGTTCACTCCATTTTCATTCATATAATCATTATTATTAGCATAGCACTATACCTCACTTTAACATATTTGGATACATTATCCTTAGCAGATTTTTGTCCAAAACAATTTGGCGCCCACCGTGGGGCAATTGGTGTTATAATCCGTATTACTTCCATCAAATTATGATCTTTCCATACCCATATCACTATCAATGGCCTCTCAATCAACCTACTTCATCAACTATGCCATCTTCGGTTTCTCTCTCATCAAGAACTTTGCCGCCGATGCCTCCACCAATCACGGGAGCACCAAGGGCTGCTGCTGCTGGAAGCAAGACGCAATTACCAGTCTTCCAGAGCTCAAAAACCGCTGCTGCTGCGCCGATGGTTAACACTAACTGTGACACCCGGTAAATTCCCAACCCCTTAAACTAAGTAATCAACCTAATAATTAGGTGATTGTGAATATTAAGCGCGCCATATTAGTCAGCGCGTGCATTTGTTATGTGCGCCCTGCGCGAGCGCGCCATGTTAGTCAGCGCGTGCAGTTGTTACATGCAACCTGCGCGAGCGCACCATGTTAAGAACCAGCGTGAGCATGTGTTATATGCGCCATGCGTGAATATTTTGGCTTTATGTTTTCATGTAACTTAACGTTATGTTGTCTATGGGTTGACCATCCCGCATGATGCTAAGGCGGGTGCATCCTAAATCGTTTATGCGCGTGCGGAAGGGAACTAACCTCCCCGCATGGCGGGAACATTGAGAGCTAGTTTGTCTGAAGCTCCAAGATGGAATTGACTTCAACATGACTGATCACTATGTTGAAATACCAAGACCCCCTGGAGAATCTACAAATGAAACTCAATGTCCCTAACTGCGAGAAGGTTACGCACCTACCCGCAGCAAAGAAATGTCCTTCACGCAGAAAGCTATGCGCACAAAGTGATGCGCACAGAACACTTAGTCTATTCTCCAGACATAAGGAGATTACTCCCGCCAAAAGGAAACAGTAGCGTGTTTCAGAGATTTTCCACTTTTTACTGTACACTGACAAAAGTTCCTGAAAAAGCACGCTGTAACATGAAAAGTCAACTGTCAGCCACCCTATTCTCACCAACCCCAGACCTGCATGTCCTGACCAAATCAAATCAAATCTTTTATCCACTACTCCACTTTTAAATAAATAACAATAATTTCCATACTTTATCATCATTACACCTAGATATGAAAAGATTTCAATCCCCTAAAGCAAGGGATTGTGTTCCCTTGAGTTTGCCTATAAATTTGTAACCTAAATTATCACCCAAAACACACTTCAAAGAACTACAAACTTGCACTAATCCTCTCCCAAGCATCCGTTGTTTTCATTTCCGATCCTGTTACTAGGTAAGCCGAGAATATAACCTTGAGATCTACTATCCAACCCTTATATTCTCCTACTTCTTGATCTTAATATATATACTTCTTGTTATTTAATCGTATTCTAGACCTTCGATTCCGAGGCCAACACCAAGAAAACCCGAATCTCGATTAATCCCTTAACAAGAACCTCAGGTGAGTCTCACAGCCCCTATTTTCACTGTTTTCACTACTTTTAAACTGTTTTCGGGGCGAGGGACACGTACTTAAATATTGTTTTATCATGGTATACTTACAAGCTATGCAAGCGATTATGTGTTTAAATTATGTTTCATGATGAGCAATGCAAACGGTTATCTATGGTTTTCGATGAGAGTGCGATACGAGTAAGTGATCACTTTACCATTGGAACTCTAAGGGTAGGGACTGCTGGTTTGATCCACCCACTCGTAGGGGTCGCACCTCTTACATAGACGAGTGCCTAGCACGGGGCTAGTACTATGGGATTGAGCCCGCTCGTAGAGGTCGCTCCTCTTACGCAGACGAGCGCCTTGTTTTCCGGCACAACGTCAGCGCGTAACCCGCGGGACGGTATTATTCGCTCGTAGTGGCAGCGCCACTTACACAGACGAGCACGATTTTTCAGAAGTGTCCGCGCGTAACCCGCGGGACAGTATTACTTGTTTCGCTCGTAGTGGCAGTGCCACTTACACAGACGAGCACAGTTCCCAGAAATGTTCGCGCGTAAACCGCGGAACGATTTTATCAGAATATGTTGATAGAACTATGTTTTACCAAGCATGTGTTTTAATGATGCTACCAGAATTATGTTTCAGAATGATTATGATGCAATACGATTTATCAAGTTACTAAAACTTGTGAACTCACTCAGTTTATACTGATTCAAATGTTTTTACGTGTCTTTCAGGAGATAATTAGGTAGCGCATGGAGTCACACTTAGAGCACCTCACGCTGAACATCTAAACTAGCTTTTTGGAAGATTTTAGTTCTATCCCTTCGATGCGCGTGGTTGTTCCCGCCGCGCAAGGGGATATGCTTGGAAATCTTCAACAGTTTTATACTTGGATGTTTTTATGTAATTTTTAAACAATGTAATGTATTGTATTAAACAATTCATGCGCAATGAAAATCTTTGAATGTTTGCAATGGCCCGTGCTTAATTATCAATCCCCACTCGCGCGCGCCCGGCTGTTTTCGCCGCTCAGGGCCGGGTGTGACAGATTGGTATCAGAGCACTGGTTATAGCGAACTAGGAAAAGAAGTTTTAACCTAGACTATAACCGTTGGGGAATCACATGAAATACTTTTCAAAGAAAATATTTTCAAAAGAAACTATACACACACTTAGGAACACGGGTCACACAGTGTCTAGTAAATAATGATAACATTATGTGCTCAGAGTACATGCGCTAAGTTTGATATATTTCCATTCTCTTTTAAAGCGAGAATGCCTCCAACTAAAGCCAAAGGAATTACCATGACACCCGAGGAACTCGCGGAAATAATCGCGCAGGCGATTGCGACTCATGAGGCCAGCAAGGCCGAATCAAGTCAGGGTCGTCAGAATGAGACCCCAGAACCCGAATCAGGAGCCTTGGACAAAGGATGCTCCTATAAGACATTCATGGCCTGTAGGCCTTGGCCATTCAAGGGTACCGAAGGGGCCATTGGGCTCTACAACTGGATTGACAAGATGGAGACAGTTCTCTCCATTAGCAGATGTAGTGAGAACCAGAAGGTTCTTTACGCGACCTGCATGTTCCAAGAGGCAGCTTCGTCTTGGTGGAAGCTTCAAATGAAAACATTGGGGCGAGAAGTTGCTCTCCACAAGACCTGGGAGGAACTGAAGGAAATGATGATGAGAAAGTTCTGCTCTCGCGCAGAAATCCAGAGTCTGCAGCAGGAATTCTGGAACCACACAATGGTAGGAACGGATATCGACGCCTACAACAACCGGTTCAACGAGCTTTGCCAGTTGGTACCAGACATGGCAAACACGGAGGAAAAGAAGATCGAGAGGTATATTTTTGGGTTACCTCCTGTTGTTAGGGTTCCGCTCAACGCCGCAGCGCCTCCAACCTTTGATGAGGCGGGGTAGCGCGGGCCATCACCCTTACAAGGGATACGGTCCGTGCGGGTATGTTGACTACGCGCGGAAACGAACAGCGAACCTCTGACTCCAAGAGGAAATGGAACTCTCACCACCGAGGGTCCGACTCCAAGCAGCCACCGTTCAAGAAGCAGGAAAGCGCAAGGGTTTACGCGATCCAAGCCGCGGAGCCATCAAGGAAAGGATACAGCGGGCCTTACCCATGGTGCAACAAATGCAAGTTTCACCACGAGGGTGAATGCGCAAGAATCGAATGTGCCAAATGTGGCAGACCAGGGCACAAGACGATGAATTGCCGTGTCAGAGAAGCTGGAGCCAGTGACAACTGCTACGCATGCGGAAAGCCAGGGCATTTCAGTCGGGATTGCCCGCAAAAGGGAAACCAAGCTCGCGGGAGAGCTTTTGTGATCGGCGCAGGCGAAGCTAAAGAAGAGCCGAATGTGGTAACCGGTACGTTTTTGCTTAACGGACATTTTGCATCTGTCTTATTTGATACTGGCGCTGACCTAAGTTTTATATCTGCTGAGTTTAAAAACTCCCTAGGCTTAGCAACCAGTAGGCTAGACACGCCTTATACTATAGAACTAGCCAATGGTAGGCAGTTATGCGCGAACGAAAGAACTGAAGAATGTGTAATAGTCATGGGAGGTCACGGGTTCAATATTAACTTGTTGCCAATAGACTTGGGAAGTTTTGACATTGTGGTAGGTATGGATTGGTTAGTCGAGAACCACGCGGAAGTTATTTGCCATGAGAAGCAGGTTCGGATCCCACTGTTGAACGGAGAAACCTTGGTAATTCAAGGGGAAAGAAGGGGAGTTGCGACGAAACTGATTTCGTGCCTAAAGGCGCGTAAGTGCCTAAGGAAAGGGTGCTACGCCTTCCTGGCGCATGTAGTAGAGAAGAAAGGTGATGAGCGAAGAATTGAAGACTTACCAGTAGTGCGCGAATTTCCAGAAGTTTTTCCTGAAAATTTGCCCGGATTGCCGCAGCCGCGACAAGTAGAATTTCGTATTGATTTAGTCCCAGGAGCTGCGCCAGTAGCTCGAGCGCCTTATCGATTAGCTCCATCTGAGATGCAAGAGCTATCCAATCAGTTACAGGAACTATTGGATAAGGGTTTCATACGCCCAAGCTTTTCACCTTGGGGAGCTCCAGTACTGTTTGTTAAGAAGAAGGATGGTTCGTTCAGAATGTGTATTGACTACAGGGAGCTGAATAAGCTGACAGTCAAAAATCGGTACCCCTTACCGAGGATTGACGACCTATTTGACCAGTTGCAAGGATCCAGTTATTATTCGAAGATAGATCTACGGTCCGGATACCACCAACTTAGGGTCCATGAGGAAGATGTGCCGAAAACAGCCTTCCGAACTAGATACGGCCATTATGAGTTCTTAGTGATGCCTTTCGGGCTAACTAATGCGCCGGCTGTATTCATGGATCTGATGAACCGCGTGTGCAAACCATACTTGGACAAGTTTGTGATTGTGTTTATAGATGATATTCTGATTTACTCTCGGACCAAGGCCGAGCATGAGCAACACCTGAGATTGATTTTGGAATTGTTGAGGAAAGAAAAGTTGTATGCGAAGTTTTCCAAATGTGAGTTTTGGCTTAGAGAAGTTCATTTTCTCGGTCACGTTGTAAACGAGAAAGGAATACACGTTGATCCTTCTAAAGTCAAGGCCATCGAAAACTGGGAAGCGCCAAAAACCCCAACTGAGGTGAGGCAATTCCTAGGGCTAGCTGGCTACTATCGACGCTTCATTGAGAACTTCTCCAAAATAGCTCTACCTCTGACCGCGCTAACTCAGAAAGACAAGAAGTTTGTTTGGGGCGAAAATCAGGAAACAGCATTTCAAATGTTGAAACAGAAGTTATGTAGTGCGCCAATTTTGTCTCTGCCCGAGGGGACGGATGACATCGTCGTTTACTGCGACGCTTCACATCAAGGACTCGGATGTGTCCTTATGCAGCGAGACAAAGTCATAGCGTATGCCTCGCGCCAACTCAAGACCAATGAAAAGAACTACACAACGCATGATTTAGAACTTGGAGCGGTCGTCTTCGCGCTAAAGATTTGGCGCCATTACCTCTATGGTACAAAGTGTGTAATCTTTACGGATCACAAGAGCCTTCAACATATATTTGATCAAAAGGATTTAAACATGAGGCAACGAAGATGGGTTGAATTGTTGAACGATTATGATTGTGAAATCAAGTACCACCCTGGAAAGGCGAATGTGGTAGCAGACGCGCTAAGTAGGAAGGAGCGAATAAAAACGCTACGAGTCAAGGCTCTAAGGTTGACCATTCACGCAGATCTCTCTACCCGCATCCGAGACGCTCAGCAAGAAGCCTTGAAACCAGAGTTTGTTAAAAACGAATGCCTTGGGGGTATGGTTAAGAATTTGGAACTGAAAGAGAACGGCAATCTATTTTTCGCTAACCGCATATGGGTCCCTCTCAAGAGAGGATTGCGCGAACAGGTATTGAACGAAGCTCACAAGACGCGGTATTCCGTACATCCTGGCGCAGACAAGATGTACCAAGATGTTAAAACGCTGTATTGGTGGCCCAATCTTAAAGGCGCCATCGCGACGTATGTCAGTAAGTGCCTGACGTGTTCAAAGGTAAAGGCTGAATATCAGAAGCCGTCGGGGTTACTTCAGCAGCCAGAAATTCCCATGTGGAAGTGGGAACAAATCTCTATGGACTTCATCACCAAACTGCCAAGGACACCTGGGGGTTATGACACGATCTGGGTTATTGTAGATCGGCTAACTAAGTCAGCGCACTTCCTGCCGATCAAGGAAACCGATAAGATGGAAAAGTTAGCCAGATTGTATATTCGAGAAGTAGTTTCAAAACATGGAGTCCCAGTGTCCATCATTTCTGATAGAGATAGTCGGTTCACATCAAGGTTTTGGAGATCGTTACAAGGAGCTCTAGGTACTCGCCTTGATACGAGTACAGCTTATCATCCTCAAACGGATGGGCAAAGCGAGCGAACAATCCAGACATTGGAAGATATGCTGCGCGCGTGCGCAATCGATTTCGGAGGTAGCTGGGATACTCACCTCCCATTGGTTGAATTTTCTTACAACAATAGCTATCACACAAGCATTAAGGCTGCGCCGTTCGAAGCTTTGTATGGGCGCAAGTGTAGATCCCCACTGTGCTGGGCTGAAGTGGGTGACAAGCAAATGACTGGTCCAGAATTGATCCAAGAAACAACAGACAAGATTTTTCAGATAAGGGATCGCCTTAAGACAGCGCGCGACAGACAGAAGAGCTACGCAGATGTGCGAAGGAAACCATTGGAGTTTCAAGTAGGGGATAGAGTACTTTTGAAAGTCTCTCCATGGAAAGGAGTCCCCCGTTTCGGCAAGCGAGGAAAGTTGAATCCACGCTACATTGGACCATTTGAGATCCTGGAAAGGATCGGTCCGGTTGCTTATAAACTCCGTTTACCCGCCGAACTCAGTGGAGTTCATGATACGTTTCATGTGTCCAACCTCAAAAGGTGCTTATCTGACGAAACGTTAATTTTGCCGATGGGAGAGATTCACATCGACAAACAGCTGCACTTCATAGAAGAACCTATAGCAGTAACCGATTGGAAAGAACAAAAGTTACGCAGAAGCAGAATCAAGTTAGTAAAGGTTCAATGGAACTCGAGGCGTGGGCCTGAATTCACTTGGGAAAGAGAAGACCAGATGCGCATGAAATACCCACACCTCTTTCAGAACATGGCTTCTGCCAGCAACGTCTCCTAAATTTCGGGACGAAATTCGTTTAACGAGGGGAGAATGTGACACCCGGTAAATTCCCAACCCCTTAAACTAAGTAATCAACCTAATAATTAGGTGATTGTGAATATTAAGCGCGCCATATTAGTCAGCGCGTGCATTTGTTATGTGCGCCCTGCGCGAGCGCGCCATGTTAGTCAGCGCGTGCAGTTGTTACATGCAACCTGCGCGAGCGCACCATGTTAAGAACCAGCGTGAGCATGTGTTATATGCGCCATGCGTGAATATTTTGGCTTTATGTTTTCATGTAACTTAACGTTATGTTGTCTATGGGTTGACCATCCCGCATGATGCTAAGGCGGGTGCATCCTAAATCGTTTATGCGCGTGCGGAAGGGAACTAACCTCCCCGCATGGCGGGAACATTGAGAGCTAGTTTGTCTGAAGCTCCAAGATGGAATTGACTTCAACATGACTGATCACTATGTTGAAATACCAAGACCCCTGGAGAATCTACAAATGAAACTCAATGTCCCTAACTGCGAGAAGGTTACGCACCTACCCGCAGCAAAGAAATGTCCTTCACGCAGAAAGCTATGCGCACAAAGTGATGCGCACAGAACACTTAGTCTATTCTCCAGACATAAGGAGATTACTCCCGCCCAAAAGGAAACAGTAGCGTGTTTCAGAGATTTTCCACTTTTTACTGTACACTGACAAAAGTTCCTGAAAAAGCACGCTGTAACATGAAAAGTCAACTGTCAGCCACCCTATTCTCACCAACCCCAGACCTGCATGTCCTGACCAAATCAAATCAAATCTTTTATCCACTACTCCACTTTTAAATAAATAACAATAATTTCCATACTTTATCATCATTACACCTAGATATGAAAAGATTACAATCCCCTAAAGCAAGGGATTGTGTTCCCTTGAGTTTGCCTATAAATTTGTAACCTAAATTATCACCCAAAACACACTTCAAAGAACTACAAACTTGCACTAATCCTCTCCCAAGCATCCGTTGTTTTCATTTCCGATCCTGTTACTAGACCTTCGATTCCGAGGCCAACACCAAGAAAACCCGAATCTCGATTAATCCCTTAACAAGAACCTCAGGTGAGTCTCACAGCCCCTATTTTCACTGTTTTCACTACTTTTAAACTGTTTTCGGGGCGAGGGACACGTACTTAAATATTGTTTTATCATGGTATACTTACAAGCTATGCAAGCGATTATGTGTTTAAATTATGTTTCATGATGAGCAATGCAAACGGTTATCTATGGTTTTCGATGAGAGTGCGATACGAGTAAGTGATCACTTTACCATTGGAACTCTAAGGGTAGGGACTGCTGGTTTGATCCACCCACTCGTAGGGGTCGCACCTCTTACACAGACGAGTGCCTAGCACGGGGCAGTACTATGGGATTGAGCCCGCTCGTAGAGGTCGCTCCTCTTACGTAGACGAGCGCCTTGTTTTCCGGCACAACGTCAGCGCGTAACCCGCGGGACGGTATTATTCGCTCGTAGTGGCAGCGCCACTTACACAGACGAGCACGATTTTTCAGAAGTGTCCGCGCGTAACCCGCGGGACAGTATTACTTGTTTCGCTCGTAGTGGCAGTGCCACTTACACAGACGAGCACAGTTCCCAGAAATGTTCGCGCGTAAACCGCGGAACGATTTTATCAGAATATGTTGATAGAACTATGTTTTACCAAGCATGTGTTTTAATGATGCTACCAGAATTATGTTTCAGAATGATTATGATGCAATACGATTTATCAAGTTACTAAAACTTGTGAACTCACTCAGTTTATACTGATTCAAATGTTTTTACGTGTCTTTCAGGAGATAATTAGGTAGCGCATGGAGTCACACTTAGAGCACCTCACGCTGAACATCTAAACTAGCTTTTTGGAAGATTTTAGTTCTATCCCTTCGATGCGCGTGGTTGTTCCCGCCGCGCAAGGGGTATGGCTTGGAAATCTTCAACAGTTTTATACTTGGATGTTTTTATGTAATTTTTAAACAATGTAATGTATTGTATTAAACAATTCATGCGCAATGAAAATCTTTGATTGTTTGCAATGGCCCGTGCTTAATTATCAATCCCCACTCGCGCGCGCCCGGCTGTTTCCGCCGCTCAGGGCCGGGTGTGACATTTGACTACCACCATCACTCTCGCTGCGTGACCCCCACCACCTGACCGTCACCATCATCGTCGACACCTTACCACCACCATCGCCACACCAACCACCGCTTGACCGCCACCACCACGGTTGTCACCGTCGCCATTACAATTTTTTTTATTTTATTAAAAAATATTTTTTGAGATATGAGTCTTTTTATTATTTCTATATCATTTCTATAATTTTTTGTGGATAATAAATAACATAAAATAATAATTCATTTTATTTTTATAGATTAAGCAAACAAAACAAAGAAATAGTAATGATTCATTTTATTTCATTACCCATTCAATTTATCTTTCATTTCATTCTCCATTCATTCCCTTACTTCCAACCAAACATAGAAAGATCTTAATCTTATGGTTTTATAATCTGTGAAACTGAACCTATCACTTCAAAAGTGTAATATTCTTCGAACAACTCTATTTAAAAGTGGTCGTGACTTTCGAACCACTCTATTTAATAGTTTAAGCTTATCCACTGTTAGCAATCATTTTAATTGCTGAAAGCTAAACTATCATATTTTGCAATTACAATATGTTGTCTACCTTTTTCTTGCTGTTAAATTATCCAATATATCTGATCAATTTAAAAATATTATTGATGTATCTTAAACCAAGTTTTAGTATCTTTAGATGATAGAAACTATTGTAAAATAAGTTAGGGGTTTGGGACCAAATACAGTAACAATGGACCGAGCTGGAACGACTTGCAACCCACAAATAGAGGACTAGGGCCGATGCAATGCATGAACTCAACTCTTAGTCGACTTTTTTTGCTTATTGATTTGATAGCATGATGGTTCTGAACACAACAATAAACCTAAAACTCTTCCCAGCCAATATTATAAGCATGTAAATTGGCCCTACATTTTACTCTATACCATTACAAAATGGCTGACTGGTATGAGATTCAGTTAAAGTGGCAACACTAACAATTACATAATGATTGGTAACATACATCAATCCGTAGACGTATAAACATGTATCAAAATTATCTCTAATTTATTGTTCGAAATATTCTCTAATTAAGGTTAAAAGAAAGATACAGTCCAGAATTTTACAAAAAGTATATAAAGTTTAACGATTTTTATTTTTCATTTAAGTAAAAAGAGTTACTAATTAAGTAATTATTATTTTTTTCGTGAAATGATGTATTTACACAGATTATATTCGTTAAAAAATGTGTTTCCTAAAATAATAGTTTAGTATATGTAATTGGTTTAGCAAAGCCTTTTCTTTTATTTTTTATGACTTACCAACAAGAATCATACAATCTTTTTTAGACATAAAATCGTTTAGATGATATGCGAGACTTTTAAAACTTCAAAGGGAACAATAATTTGAGAATATTTTGATACATGTTTATGCGTCTGCTGATTGACGTATACTTTCTAACTTTTTCTCATTTCCTTTGCTCCTCACAATTTTGAACGAAACTCATTAATGGAAGTACATGTTAAATATCGATGATTAGGAAATCAAGGGCCGTCTCTAAGAGTCATTTAAAACTTGGGGGTATGGGACGAGTAAAAAATGGCCCCTAAAATCATGTTCTTAGTATAGATAATTTTATTAATATAGTTGCATTTCAAAAGTTCAAAACGGAACAAAACTAAATTAAAAATAAACAAGTTAAAATAAGTCATATAAAACACAAATAAAAGTTGTTTTCTAAAAATGGAAATAAAATAAAAAAAGAATACTTAATGTGAAAATTGAATCCATGACCTTTAATTCGGTAGTTTAACACTTTTTCCATTTAACCATTTATTCAATTTGTAAATTTTTTGTTTTAAAACAAAATTATATATAAAATTTATTTTTTTTTAAATAATTATGGGCCTCTTGAAAATGTGGGTCTGGATCTGTCGCCCTCCCTTAGGCCGGGGCTGCTAAAATCAACAATGAACTCTAAGGTGTATCCGTTCCATTCTAGCCGATCATTATTTTATTTTATATTTCTAGAGATAATAACATCCGCTCTTTGGAATGTTTTGTAGCATACGGAAAACCCTAAACCTTATGGCCAGTTGGCCACACAATTTCCATACAGGCATACACCCATGTGGTGTATGCCTCATGGTGTATGCCTCAATCGGTACTTTAATCACGCAAAACTCATGAATCCCAATCCAATAAAAAATAGCAGTTTGAAATCTTCAATGTCACAACTAAATATATGCTAATGTAGGACTTGCATGCTGATACTGACTCATGCCACTTAAAAAGGTCACAATTTTAGACCTAGGTGTAACAATCTTATTCAATCAAGCTTATTGATGTCTTTTATTGAATGAGAATATATAATACAAGTTTGCAATAATCACTCCTTTAATTAAGGAGTTTGACAAAAATTGACGATACACAATTAATTACAAAATATATTCTTATATTATCTAATATCCCCCCTCAATCTGCACGTTGAAGGAGCAAGACGAAGCATGGCGCGAAGATGCTCAAACTGAGTGCGTGGAAGACTTTTAGTAAAGACGCCAGCCACTTGGAGATTGGTTGGAATAAATTTGGTATACAACTAACCAGAAGCCACAAGCTCTCTAATAAAGTGATAATCCAGGTCAATATGCTTGGCTCGTTTGTGAGAAACTGGATTTTGAGTCATAAATAAAGCACTCTTGTTGTCACATAAAAGGGTCGGGCGATCCGGAGGTAAGGCATGAAGCTCTCGAAGAAGATGGGTAACCCACACAATTTATGTAGCCATATTCGCCATAGCACCGTATTCGGATTCACAACTCGATCTGGAAACAGTGGGTTGTTTCTTCGCACTCCAAGAGACAAGATTACCACCAAAAAATATTGAATAACCATAAGTAGAGCGTCGAGTCTCTAGACATCGAGCCCAATCTGCATCCGAATAACCCAAGAGAGAAGGTTTGTGTAGACGAGTAAAATGAAGACCAAAGGATATTGTCCCTTTAACATAGCGAAGTATCCTTTTGACCGCCTGAAAGTGAGGAATGGTAGGAGCATGAAGAAACTGACTGACCTGATTAACAAAATAAGAGAGGTCGGGTCGAGTAACAGTTAAGTACTGAAGTGCTCCGACAAGTGACCGGTAGAGAGTTATATCTGAAAACGGTTGTCCATCTATAACATTACGAAAATATCGGGTCAAAAATACCAAGTTTCAATAGTAAAAGGACTTAAAATATAAATTTTGACTTCTTGTCTGGTCGCGATACGCAACGTCACAAAAAGCAAGCCCATCGCGTATCGCGATGGGTATATTTTCAAAATCTAAGATATGGGAAGACGACGATATGCGACGAACCAAAAACCCAACATCATCCCGATACGCGATGACGAGGTCTCACAATGTGACACGTGTCCTGCCACGTGTCACACGGTGGTACCATGTTCCTGCCACGTGTCACCACATGGCATAAAGGAATGACATAGTGACACGTGTCATGCCACGTGTCACCACGTGGCAACGCGTCTGCCACGTGGCGCAACCTACCCGTGACTCACAATAGCTACGTCGCGATACGCGACGACTATGTCTGGGCCTATCGCGTATCGCGACGGATCTCCTGGCCAGCCGATAAATTGAGGGCTACCACCCTCATTTCTCACACACTACTTTCTCTCTCTAACATCTCTCTAAAAATTACCTCGATAAACGTATACCGACCACCTCATTTTCCGTGCCATTAAATCGACGATACCCCTAAATACCGACGACAATATCTCGAAGTACGTGCCGACCCGAGATGACCCGACGACTTGCCTCGAAGTACGTGCCGACCCGACAACCCGCCCCGAATTGCGTGCCGACGAGACTTGAAGACCGGCGTGCCTTGATTTGCATGCCAAGGAGATGTTGATCAAGATTCTCGACATACGTGCCAACGTCGAAGTGCTGCCGTTGAGTTTATAAAATAATAAGCCGGACAAGGTAGGCATAATGCCCGAATAAAATATTAATAAAATAATAAATGCTTAGACCCTAGTCAAGGGTGTAGTCAATACCTCGAAAATAAATAAAAGAAAATAAAACAAAGAAAGTATAAGAATAAAAATAAAAGTATAAATTCTTATTATTTAAATAGATTTTAAATAATAATAAAAAGAAAAAGAATAAAGAAATAAATGAAATGATCTTTATTAATAAATAAAAATAAAAGTATTCTTTAAAGATATTTTAAATAATAATAAGTAAATGAAAATATACATATTGTTTGTATTATTGTTATAAACTAAATGGTGTGTGTGTGTATATATATATATATAGGGGATGGATCATGCGAGAAGTCAAGTTACAGCAAGAAATGCGAGAAATCAATCTAGACCATTGATTGTGTGTAATCAATGGATTAAAAAGGTTATGGCAAACTTGTAATTATGAAGGTATTAATCTACCAATACTTTAATGAAGAAGGGTAGTTTAGTATTTGCTTTTTAAACTTTTCAAAGTGAAACTTAAGTTATTAATAACATTTACTTGTTATTATTACTAACTAATAGGAAGTTACCTTTAAATTTTTTAAATTGTTATTTTTTAATTGATGTTTTTAGTCAAACTAATGTTAAACAAATATAATTTTAATTAAATACTATAATATCTTCAATCATATTTCTTCAAATGCGTTAAATATTAATATATTCTGTAGGTGGAATCACGAATGTTTACGTGAAAATTTTACAATTGTAGGCTATTAACATGATTTATTTTTTATTATCTGTGGTATAATAAAAAATAATATATTTTGTAAGTTCATATATTTACTGTGTATCTAGTATTTTGAATTGTGTAAGTGTGATTTTTATCGTGTATAGGTTCATTTATGAACTGTGTATGTTCATATAATGCTGTGTAGGTGGTATTTCCTATGGTGTATGTATAATTTTTATCCTGTGTAGGTTCATTTATGTATTGTATAGGCTCGTATATGTACCATGTAGGTTGTATTTCGAATTGTGTAGTTCATCCATGTACTGTGTAATTTATCGGTGCTATAGAATTTATGAACTATTATTTGGATAAAGGTATGAAATTTAAATTACGAGAAAAAAAATAATATTGATAAATCAACAAAATTGAATTTTAAAAATATAAAAAAAGAATTTAATATAGGTTGATTTGGTTATATTTTAATATATATATATAGGGTAAGGATCCTAAGAGAACCCTTTGCAAATTGAGAACTTTGAGAACCATTATGAACCACTAAAAACACCTTTAAAAAAATATTTAAAAAAAACATAAAACAAAAAATAATAAAAATTTAAAAAAAGTAAAAAGACCAAAATTCTTATATTTCATTCCGGTTTCATTAAAAAATAAAAAATAATAAAAAAACAAAAAAACGTCGTATTATACACATATGTATAATTTTATATAATCTTTATTTACGTAATATACACATATGTACAGTATCATTTATCTTAAATTATACACATGTGTACAAAAAAACATGTAAATGTACATAAATGTATATATTATACATATGTGTATATAATTTAGCTAAACCGAGTTTTTATTTTTATTTATGAAACCGGGATGTTAAAATAAGAATTTTGGTTTTTTTACTTTTTTCATTTTTTTGTTTTTTTTTATTTTATAATTTTTTTTATTTTTGGGTTTTTTGTGGTAAAAAATGGTTCTCATGGTTCTCAATTTCAAAAAGGTTCTCTCATGATCCTGATCCTATGTATATATATATATATATAAGTATACATTTTGGAAAACGTAGATTTTAGAAAAAAAAACATGGCGGACTAAAGGGCAGAATATGAGAATAAGAGATATATGATTTGGATTATAGGTTCAAACATATTATAAAAGAAAAGGAAAAGATAAAGTAGAAAATAGTTATAGTTGATAATATTATTTAAGTTTATTATTCTTAAATAATAAGAAAAAGAAAAATATACGTTTCTTAATATAGAAGAAACGCAGAGTTTAAGCATTAAGAAAACAAGTTAAACTATAGGTTTATCTTGTAAAACAAAAAGAAAAGTAAATAAGTTAAAAGAAAGAGTTTTTAACTTGAAAAAGAAAAGAAAAAAATAATATTTTAAACTAAATGTTTAAAATAAAGAAAAGATATTTTGAACTAAAGGTTCATAAAGAAATTAAAATCTAGGTAAAGATTTTACAAAGAGACTAGAGGTCTTAAGCCGGATAGTATATCCGACTAACAAAAAGTTATACTCGTACTATAGGTGCGAGATAACAAAGAAGAGGGAAAGACCCTCAGACAATGTATTGAAGCTGATCCAAAAGAAAAGGCTATACTCGTACTATAGGTGCGAGGTAGCAACGGGAAAGACCCTCGGACGGTGTATTGAAGCCGATCCAAATCGAAAAGGTGAATTCGCCCCAACTTTACAAAATGGTTTTAAAACGAGTCAAACATGTTAAATGAAAAGTTTACATGAGACTAAATGTCTCTAAAATATTTATAAACAAGGGTATAAACACTGGCCTTAGGTTATCGTGTACATTTGTCTGGATCCTTTCATATGTGATGGGCACATCACACCTGGTCACAATTACGCTCGCCTGCGGGGAGTATGACCTTTTGTATACAAATTGGCACTCAACTAGTCGAACGCTGCGGTGTTTGCTGGAGGAACCGAGTGTAGAGATTTGAGTGTATGAATTGTGTTGTTTTAACTTGGTTATTCCTAAGCCACGATGGGCCGAGACCTACGTAGTCTTGAGGGGTGATTAAGTAAAAGAAAATATTTTTTTAGCGTCAGCGTATTCACCAGCATATCGCTGACGTATTTTCTAACATTTCAGGAAAAATAAAGTATCAAGAATTGGAGCCATTCATGAAGTGGATGTTCGCAAGGTAGAGATGGCTCATTTTAATTATTAAAAAGATTATAAAAAATATGATTTGTAAAATCAAATGAGGTTTAGAAATAAAACACTCGGATATTTATTATTCGAAAAGCTTTTCAAATAAATTTTTATTAATAAAATGTTTCATAAAGATATATTAATATTTTATTATAAATAATGTTTTATAGATAAATTAATATTTCAAAATATATTTTTAAAGATTTCCGCTAAAATCTGATATATTTACAAAACTGGTACCAACTGTTGGTCACACGCCTAGGCCGTAAGTCGGGGTGTGACAGTTTGGTATCAGAGCCATCGATCGTAGCGAATTAGGTATTCAGTTATACCTAGGCTTTGATCAAGTGATAGATATTTTTTTATTTTATAGGTTTAGTAAAAAGTTTAAATACTTAAATTAACAATATGGAAATTTAAATCATATTATATATATATATATATATATATATATAAAGAATTATGGATAAGAAAACAAGTATGAATAAGATAGCAAAATCTTTACACCTAATCTATAATATGGAAATAAGTTGACCATCATTCGACTAAAAGAACAAGGCAACTTCCGACAGAAAAGGAATAAGAAAAATACGAATTTAGCTTAACCCCAAAATTTACTATATGAATAGTAAAAGGGTTAAAGAAAGCAAAAGCAAAGGGAAGATGTTTGAAAAATAGCAAGCAAAAACAAAAGAGAAATACTTGAAACATAATAAAGTAAAATAAATCAATGAGTAGATAAAAAGCCTCATACGTGATGAATGAGTAAAAATGGATTATAAATATGAAATAAGATGATACATTCGTCCAATTGGTAGCAATAAACCATTTCATAGTAGAAAATCTTGCGTAGGACAAGATATGTTTTGATAATTAAATATATCTATAAATTATTGTAGAAAGAAGAAAATATAAAAAAAAACTTTTCCAAAGAAGTAAGAGAAATGTAAATAAAGATATGAAGACTCACATACATGATGAATAAGTAAAAAGGGAATTATAAAAACAATTGATCCATCCAAATTGGTAGCAACAGGATTTTCTAAAAACCAATTCGTAAAAAAAAATTTTACACAATACAAGATAGGCTTTGATTTCCTTAAGTATTAAACCTATCTATGAATTTTTGTAGTACGTCAAAAGAAAGAAACTCCTCCGAAGAAGTTAGAAGTGAGAGAAACATAAATAACCAATTTAAAAACAAAGTGCGGGAGATAATTAATGAAGCTGTGGCTCCAATAATGAAGATGCTTAATAACCCTAGAAAATTTGAATCAAGAAAAAGGACTCAAAGCGAGCCTAAATCTTCAAAAGAAAGTTGTAACCAAATTATTCATGAGAATAAATTAAATAACAAGAAACCTAAAACCGAAAAATAATTTCAAGGAATTACAAAACCTTTGAGCCTAAGAAATTTCGTGGAAATGAAAATATCATATCCACCTTGAATTGGCTTAAGAAGTAAGAATCAATCTTGAATAATACTACAAGTGAATAAACTATTTGGTGTTCTTTGATAATATTCAAAGATAAAGCTCTTGAATAGTGGAGTATATTAATTCAAGTTAAAGGAAATAAAGTGATGTACAATTAAGTTAGAAAGAATTTAAAGATCTTATTTTACAGAAATTTTGCCCAATTAATAAAATCAAACAAGATCAAATCCTGTCATAGGATCAGAAGGTCGTTAATAACAATCTCAAGGAATACAATGCTAAATTCTTTGAATATTGTCAAGTAACTCCATGATTAGATGATTTAGAGTCCGACAAAATGATGAAATACATATCTGGGCTATCAAAATTGACAAAAAGGATAGTAAAATTTCATGTACCACAAAGAAACTCGGAAATTATGATGGTAGCCAAGTGTGTTTATAAAAACCAAACGAAGAAGAGATCAACAAAACAAAAGAAATAATGAAAAGCAAGAAAGAAAAAGGATTGCCTACATTCACAAGACCCATATGTGAAAACTGTGGAAAAAAGGCATCTAGAAAAATGTAAGAAGCCAATCAACATAGTCATGTGTACCTTTTGTAAGAAAACAAGGGGCATTTCAAGAATGAATGTTCGGAAAATAAAACAAGTAAGAGAAAAAATGAAGAGATGAACGTTGAAACACTTACGACGAATATACGAAGAAATGTCAAAGACAATCAAACAAAAACAAGAATAGGTTAAAGGAATATTAACTTTTGTAGTAGCTATTAGTTTAATTAAACTCATATAACCCGTTTACAAATTCGTTATAAACGAGAGATTTTATAACAATGAATGGATATTTAAGTCCCTAATATATAAAGAAAATATTAGCATAAAAATCGTGTATGTACACAAGAATACTATTATTTATTCAAGTTTAAATTTTTTTTAACGTCTATCATAAATAGAGAAGTGAATATAAAGAAAAGAATTGATTAAATGAAACATGAAAATCTTAATTCTTATAGAAGATAGAAACTAAGAAAGAATTGAAAGATGACGGATGGAAAGAAACTATCAAAAGCATGAAGGATAGGATATTATGGAAATTTCTGCAAAAGAGATTCAATAGATTAATATCTAGTTAACATTAGTAAATATATAGAATACTGAAAGTAAGGTAAATAATTAAATACAATTGGCCACTGTGTTTAGCGATTTACAATTACTTGCGACATTCTAAATTATAAACTTATTATATCATCCAAATGCATAGAATTGACAAAAGAGATATACTACACCACTCGGAAGTATTAGTAAAAAGTCAAATAAGAAAACTATAGAAGGAGTTTATTTATTCCTTATCAAGTCACGGAAATGTATTTACAAAGAAGATTGCATAAATATATAAAAGACTGGATATAAAACAAGATGGTATAGCATTAGAACATCTACTTAAGATAGTAGATTCAAATAGATGCTAATGATAAAACCATTGAGCCTGAAGATTTTTTATTAACCATAAACCGAAGAATGAGAAAACCTGAAAAATTAGAGCATTTGAGTTTTGAGATTCAAAACTCTAAATGAACTTAAACAAAGCGAAACCAAGAAACCTCAAGAGTAAAAATCAAATTTCAAAAATGAAAGATTATGCACAATCAAATTGTAAGTTAAGAGAGATGACGAAATCCTTATATTCGAAACCCAAAATTTGATACCAATAATGGAAAGCTATACGAGACGATAATGAACAAAGCTCATAAGTACGAGATGCACTCAAAAAGTTATAAATCATACCACAAATCTTAGATCGAAATATTAATAGAAGAATATGAAAAGGTTATCACTTTGTATGTAATGAAAGATCAAATTCATTTACAAGCCAAAATCAAGCACAAGAAACCTTTGGATTATTTAAACAACCCAAACTCCCCATGTAGAAATGAGTAAAGATAACTATGAACTGTATTACGAAACTTTCCAATAATCCATGCCAATACAATACAAGATAGGTTATTGTTGATAAACTAACAAAGTTTACCCATCTTCTCCCAATGAACGATTCGTACTCGATGGATAGATTAACTTGAAATTATGTAAAAAACATCGCGTCCCTACCTGGTGTGCCACTATTCATTATCTCCAATTAAGATAGTCTAATTACATCCCATTTAAGGGATACTTTCCAACAAACGTTAAGCATTCGATTGAACTTTAGCATTGTTTATAATCCCCAAATGGATGGGCAAAATGAAAAGAATAATCCAAGCATACGAAGTTATGCTCCGCGCAAGTGTAAAAGATTTAGGTGAAAGTTAATTAATTATTTTCCCCGAAAATTCTTGAATAATAATTACCATACAAACATTCGAGTAACACCTTATGATACGTTATATGAACATAAAAGCCAAACGTAGTGTATTGGTTTAAACGAAAGATAACCAAATGATTGGACCCGAAGTAGTCCAAAAAACGACGAATAAAGTATAACAAATCTATGAACGACTTAAGATGGCGTGAGATCGACAAAAGAGTTATACGTCAATCATAAGCCATTAGAATATAATATATGCGATAGGGTGTTAATATTAAGACGTCATTCGCTTCGATAAGAAAAGAAAACTTGGTCTATGTTTGTAAGACCATATGAAATACTCGAGCGAATCGGGACTGTTGCATACCATCTGTGACTACCCGAAGAAAACGAAAGGGATATACAATAAATCTTTGTCTATGCCTTTAAAGATTTTGAAATAAATTATAAACCCATACAAATCAAGAATTTCGAAAGCAAAGAAACTAAAAAGGCAAACATTGAATATAGTTAAATAAAAGAGGGACTCACGAAGAAACCCGAACTATACTTGGGAATGTGAATCCAAAATAAAGAAAAAGTACCCCCACTTGTTCTAAGAGCGAATCTCGCGGACGAGATTCATTTCAAGGTGGGGAGGATGTAACATCACGAAAATATCGGGTCAAAAATACCAAATTTCAATAGTACAAGGACTTAAAAATATAAATTTTGACTTCCTGTCTGGTCGCAATACGCGACGTCACAAAAGGCAAGCCCATCGCGTATCGCGATGGGTATATTTTCAAAATCTAAGATATGGGAAGACAGCGATACGCGACGAACCAAAAACACAACATCATCACGATACGAGATGACGAGGTCTGACAATGTGACACGTGTCCCGCCACGTGTCACATGGGGGCACCATGTCCCTGCCACGTGTCACCATGTGGCATAAAGGAATTACGTAGTGACACGTGTCCTGCCACGTGGCACCGCGTCTGCCACGTGGCGACACGTGGCAACCTACCCGTGACTCACAATAGCTACGTGGCGATATGCGACGGCTATGTCTAGGCCTATCGCGTATCGCGACGGGTCTCCTGGCCAGCCTATAAATAGAGGGCTACCACCCTTATTTCTCACACACTCATTTCACACATTACTTTCTCTCTCTAACATCTCTCTAAAAGTTACCTCGATAAACGTATACCAACCACCTCGTTTTCCGTGCCATTAAACCGGCAATACCCCGAAATACCGATGACAATATCTCGAAGTACTTGCCGACCCGAGATGACCTGACGAATCGCCTCGAAGTATGTTCCGACCTGAGACGACCCGACAACCCGCCCCGAATTGCGTGCCGACGAGACTTGAAGACCGGCGTGCCTTGATTTGTGTGCCAAGGAGATGTTGATCAAGATTCTCGACATACGTGCCAACGTCGAAGAGCCCGTGAGTATATAAAATAATAAGCCGAACAAGGTAGGCATAATGCACGAATAAAATATTAATAAAATAATAAAGGCTTAGACCCTAGTCAAGGGTATAGTCAATACCTCGAAAATAAATATAAGAAAGAAAACAAAGAAAGTATAAGAATAAAAATAAAAGTATAAATTCTTATTATTTAAATAGATTTTAAATAATAAAAAAAAGAAAAAGAATAAAGAAATAAATGAGATGATCTTTATTAATAAATAAAAATAAAAGTATTATTTAAAGATATTTTAAATAATAATAAGTAAATGAAAATATATGCATTGTTTGTATTATTAATATAAACTAAATGATGTATACATACATACATACACACATATATATATATATATATATAGGATTGATTTCTTTTGAGAACTACTTTGAGTTTTAAGAACTCGAAAAAACTCAACGTAACAAATTTTTTTTTTTTCTGAATTTTTTTTACACATGTGTAATACGTAAGTGTAAGTGATGTACAAAAAAATATAGTATTTTTTTACACACCGAATTGACTTTTTATACATGTGTAACTAACGTTTAAACTTGTGTAATTATAAAAAATACTTATTCTCTCTCCTGCTTCATTTTTAAATTAAATTTAATCTCAGCCACATATTTCCTATCATTTAATTAATTGTGTGGTTCAAAATTGAGTTCTTAAAGTTCTTAAAACTCACCATGGTTCTCAAAATAACTCTCCCCTATATATATATATATATATATATATATATATATATATATATATATATATATAGTATACGTTTTGGAAAACGTAGATTTTTGAAAAGAAAACATGACGGACTAAAGGTCCGAATATGAGAATAAAAGATATTTGATTTGGACTATAGGTTTAACAAATTATAAAAGAAAAGGAAAAGATAAAGAAGAAAATAGTTATAGTTGATAATATTATTTAAGTTTATTATTCTTAAATAATAAGTAAAAGAAAAATATACGTTTCTTAATAAAGAAGAAACGTAGAGTTTAAGCATTAAGAAAACAAGTTAAACTATAGGTTTATCTTGTAAAAGAAAAATAGTAAATAAGTTAAAAGAAAGAGCTTTTAACTTGAAAAAGAAAAGAAAGAAATAATATTTTAAATAAAGGTTTAAAATAAAGAAAAGATATTTTGAACTAAAGGTTCATAAAGAAATTAAAATCGAGGTAAAGATTTTACAAAGAGACTAGAGGTCTTAAGCAGGATAGTATATCCGACTAACAAAAATTTATACTCGTACTATAGGTGCGAGATAACAAAGAAGAGGGAGAGACCATCGGACAGTGTATTGAAGCTGATAATAAAGAAAAAGCTATACTCGTACTATTGGCGCGAGGTATTGAAGCTGATCCTAATCGAAAAGGTGAATACGCCCCAACTTTACAAACTTGTTTTAAAACGAGTCAAACATGTTAAATGAAAAGTTTACATGAGACTAAATGTCTCTAAAACATTTATAAACAAGGGTATAAACACTGGCCTTAGGCTATCGTGTACATTTGTCTGGATCCTTTCTTATATGATGGGCACATCACATCTGGTCACAATTACGCTCGCCTGCGGGGAGTATGACCTTGTGTATACGTATAGGCACTCAACTAGTCGAACGCTGTGGTGTTTGCTGGGGAAACCGAGTGAAAAGACTTGAGTTTATGAATTGTGTTGTTTTAACTTGGTTATTCCTAAGCCACGATCGGTCGAGACCTACGTAGTCTCGAGGGGTGATTAAGTAAAAGAAAAAAAAATTTAGCGTCAGCGTATTCACCAGCATATCGCTGACGTACTTTCTAACATTTCTACAAAATAAAGTATCAAGAATTGGAGCCATTCATGAAGTGGATGTTCGCAAGGTAGAGATGACTCATTTTTTTAATTATTATAAACAATATGATTTGTAAAATCAAACGAGGTTTATAAATAAAACACTCGGATATTTATTATCCGAAAAGCTTTTCAAATAAATTTTTATTAATAAAATGTTTCAAAAAGTTATATTAATATTTTACTATAAATAAAGCTTTATAGATAAATTAATATTTCAAAATATATTTTTAAAGACTTCCACTAAACTCTGTCATATTTACAAAACCGGTACCAATTGTTGGTCACTCGCCTAGGCCGTAAGTCGGGGTGTGACACCATCGGATGTGAACGAATTATGAGGGGCAAGAGGAGTAGGAGCTGGTTTAGCGTCAAACAATTCAGCCCGCTTAAGTATATCAGTTTTATATTTCGTTTGTGACAGAAACAACGCGTGTTCAGTATAGGCTACCTGAAGTCCAAGAAAGTAGCTAAGATTGCCGAGATCCTTAAAAGCAAATTCTTGATTGAGCCGAGAGACAAAGGAATTTAGGACTTTCTCGTTGTTGCCGGTGAGAATAAGATCATCCACATACACAAGGAGATATATGATGCATGAGTTTTGCCGATAGATAAACAGGGAAGTATCGGCACGGCTACAAACAAAACCAAAAGTAAGGAGAAAAGAGCTTAACCGGTGAAACCATGCACGGGTGCTTGTTTTAATCCATACAGGACCTTTGATAGTTTGCAAACATGATTAAAAATGTGGATTGTCAAAGCCTGGCGGTTGTTCCATAAAGACAGTTTCTGTTAAGTTGCCATTTAGGAAGGCATTTTTAACATCCAACTGATGTAGGTGCCATTTGTTTAGGACAACAAGAGAGAGCACGATGCGAATCGTGGATGCTATAACAACCGGACTAAATGTGTATGAATAGTCGAGGCCCGGAATCTGAGTAAAACCTTGTGCCACTAAGCAGGCTTTGTAACGATCTATAGAACAATCTGATCTATATTTAATACGATAGACCCATTTAGAACCCACCCAAAGGACGAGGCATGAGTGTCCATGTATGGTTATGTTTTAAGGCTTCTAGTTCTTCGTTCATGGCTGCCATCCAACGTGGATTTTTGGCAGCCGTTTTGAATCCTTTAGGAATGGTCTCGGCAGAAAGAGCGGTATGAAGGCTATAGTCAGTGAGAGTAGCCAAATCAGCTATATGCTTGGGTTTAAAAATACAAGCTTTGGCACGAGTCAGCATGGGATGAGTAGGAGTAGGTTGTTGTGTTTGGGTTGAGTCAGTAGCTAGAATGGAATGTGGGCTAGGAGGCGGGCTAGGGGTGGTATAGACGGTGGGCTATGAGGTGGGCTAGATATTGGAGTAATATGTTAATATGTGGGCTGTTGGGTGGGTTGGGCTTCTCAACTGCAGATCCAACAATAGTTTTGCATAAACGGCAAGAGGAATCGGTTGGCTGAGATGAAGTGGGCTCGGGTGATTGAGATGGTCCAGGGGGTGTGTTGGGCTTGGGAGAAGAGACTGAAGTAGGCTGAAAAGAAGGTGTAGGAGATGGGCAAGGTATGTCATCAAGAAAACTTGATAAGGTTAATGCTGATATGGATGAAGAGGTTGGGTTACTGTCAAAAGGGAAAAATGTTTCATTGAATCGGGCATGGCGTGTGATGTATATACGAGAGGTTGCCGGGTCAAGACAACGATACCCCTTATATTGGGTATTGTATCCAATAAAGACACCAGTGATGCTTCTTGGTGCAAGTTTGTGTGGAGAATAATCTGGTAAGTAAGGGAAGATTTAGCAATCAAATGTACGAAAATTCCCATAATTAGGATCTTGAGAGTAAAGTAAGTGAAAGGGAGATTTATTTCCCAATAAAGCTATGGGTAGACGGTTAATAATAAAAGTAGCCAAGCAAAAACCATCCGTCCAATAAGAAGCAGGTACATGCGCATTATGCAATACCCGTGTCAACCACGTTTCGATGTTTTCTTTCGGCGCGACCATTTTGCTGTGGTGTATAAGGACATGAAATACGATGTAACGTGCCATTTTCTTCCAATATTTTACGGACGGTATCGTTAACAAATTCAGAACCACCATCCGATTGAAAGACTTTAATTTTCCGTGAGCATTGGGTTGTTACAAACCGAATAAAAGCGGTTAAAACCGGGTAGAGACCTGTTTTGGACTTTAATGGATAAAGCCATGTAAACCGTGAGTAGTCATCCACAACATAACATAATATAAATAACCATCCGTAGAACGAATAGGTGTCGGGCCCCATAGATCACAATGTATTATATCTAACGGATGTAGAGACCGTTTAGGATTAACTTCAAAAGGCAATTTATGGCATTTAGAAAGCTGACATGATTGGCAAATAATAGGTTTAGGTAACAATGAAGTAACATATAAAGCACCTGACTTGTGCAACAAAGAAATAATATCAAAACACACGTGTCCAAGGCGATTATGCCATATAAGAAGCTTTAAGTGAAACACTATGTGTGGCAGCAAAGGCTTGAGGTCCATTTATAAGCACATAAAGCCCGTTTTCGCATCGTCCCTTTGGTTCCAATGTTGAGGGTTCTAAATGGGTCTATCGTATTAACTATAGATCAGATGGCTCTATAGATCGTTACAAAGCCCGCTTAGTGGCACAAGGTTTTACTCAGATTCCGGGCCTCGACTATTCATACATATTTAGTCTGGTTGTTAAAGCATCCACGATTCGCATCGTGCTCTCTGTTGTTGTCCTAAAAAAATGGCACCTACATCAGTTGGATGTTAAAAACGCCTTCCTAAATGGCAACTTAACAGAAACTGTCTTTATGGAACAACCGCCATGCTTTGCCAATCCACATTTTCCTAATTATGTTTGCAAACTATCAAAGGCCCTGTATGGATTAAAACAAGCACCCTGTGCCTGGTTTCACCAGTTAAGCTCTTTTCTCCTTACTTTTGGTTTTGTTTGTAGCCGTGCCGATACTTTGTTC
>NW_027498159.1:0-152555 GCF_021521415.1 Bidens hawaiensis
ATGAAGTGTTAACCACTTAAACTAGCAGTATTTTTATTTAGGTTTTATCACAAGCCATCTAGCATACTCTAACGTTAAGCCTATCCAAGCATTGTACAATAGACTATTCATATTTAAAATTTCTTTTTTTGGTGATCAAATATAACAAAAGGCTTGAGTATGGCCCAATATTTCATTCCTGTCCTTACACAGGCTTAGCTAAACAAACAAAACCCTGATGGTGTTTCCCACTAAAAATCAAGCATTTTAAAGGTTCAATTAAGTCAACAACCAAATCCTCTTTTCATTCTTAAAGCTGAACCTACCAACACATCCCAAATTAAGTGCATTCCCGTTTTTATTATTTCATATATATAATAATTTTGAAAAAAAATCCCCGATTTTTCTATCATTTATTTTGCAAAAATTCTTAATTTAAAGACCATTAACACTTTTAAATTTTTCAATTTCTCCCCATCCCCAGACTTAAGGCAAAGATAGTCCTCAATGTTTAAAATTTAACAAATAAAATAGAGACGGGGTTAAAATTTACCTGAGAAATTTTAAAACCAGACATAATGTGGCAGTTATTATTAATTATACACAAATACAATTACACTTTTAACATAAAAACTAGCAAAACAAATAAAATTATGAAAACAAAATCACCTGATAAATAAGAAAAACTCTCATGTGCAACTCTCGTGCCCTCGGTGATGCTCTAGGTAACTAAACTCCTCAACTCTCAAAACGTAATATGCAAACTCTCGAACATGTAGAAGCAAACTTCTCACAAGTATTAAAAATATGTCTTTTAAACCGTTTAAAAACCGTTACTTTTAAATTACCAACCGAGTTTAATTAAATTCATAATAATCTTGGTTAAATGAGTAAAAATGTTAAAAGACCTAACTCACTTTTGTAGGAATCACGATTGCATTTAGCGTATGCAACAAGCCCTTTAAATCCCAGTCGCCTGGGTGGACGTGTATGGTCTTGTGAGGGTTTATAGTGAACTACACCCACAAATTTCAAATACAACAAAAATATACATGCAACCATCAAATAAATAAGTCCATAAGTTACCCAACCGAACCGCCTTGTCGTTTTCCCCGTAAGATAATAATAATATAAATATCAGTACAGGCCATATAATAATAAAAACATAATTAAAGAAAAAATGAAAATAAAACCCAAGCTGGGTGGCTGCTACCATCAACATCTACTCCTCATCATTAGAATCATCATCATCACCATCATCGGCCCCGCCAGCTCCAGAACCTCCTGCTTCTCTATAATACCCTCAAGAAACAACATCACCATATCTACCATAAATGGGATATCCTCCTCCAACATTACCATAACCAGCAGAACCACCATATCCTCCTCTCATGTCTCCATAGCCACCTGTATCAGGCGGTGGCGACTGCAAAGAAACAGGCAACGGAAAGCTCTAATGATCAAACATGATCCCAAAATACCCTCTTGTCTCGTCCTGATACCCATGAAACTCATCCATGTAACCTCGTAACTCATCATGCATCAGTAACTGGCGCTCAAACACGTAGTCTAAGGTCATAGGTTGCGCGTGCTGGTGCTGTGCTGGTGATTGGCTCGGCTGTCGCTGCTGTCTCTTACATGGTTGGGCAGGTGGCCTCTCTACACGCTATTTACGAGAACTACCCTGACCACTACCTCTCACCGCAACCCACTGCGGTGGCTTATCATAAGTACAAATGCCTGCCTTCTAGGCATCATCAAGACCAACAACACCCGTATCGGGCCCCTCAATAAAATATTCCACCGGGTACTTCCCAAACACCCCCAAACACTGGGCCGTTCTCGTGATAATGTGCCCCCAAAGACAACCTCGTCGCAGCTTGTCAGCCCTGCGACCTCCTCTACCCAATGAATTGAACAACAAAGTAGCCATGTTCACATCCTCACCTCCAACAGTCCCAAATAAACACAACAGGTCCAAATTACTAAACTTGTCGTGACCCGACTGGCGGCCCACAAAAGTGGAAGCAATAACACGGTGGATATACTTATGAACCGGATCGTGGATAGCAGAAGAAACGGCACTGCTCGAGTGCTCTCCATCAGCAATAGTACTCCAGAAAGTTCCCAATCTAGCAGTTGATATCCAATGAGGACGGGAACTAGTAGTGACTCCCCGAATACTCTCCCTAATGCCTGAGTCTCAACCTCAGCTCGCTATATAACGCAGCAACAACAGCAAAACGCAGCACTGACATCTCAAACATCTGCCTCCCTAACAAAAAACTAACTGCATGTTACTCATCAAAGTCCCCAATCTTGTGTCGAAATGTTGAGTAAAACTCATAAACCAGTTCTTCGTACTTAGTCTAATTAAACTGCCCAACGTGCTCCCAAGTAATTTCTCACTCGCTCCACCTGTCCCAATGTGGCTAACAACCCCCAATCAAATGTACGATGTCTCAACAAATCCACATTACGAATCCACTCAAAAATTTCCCTTTCCGGGGTATTTATACAGAACCTCAGAATAATGTGTGGCTCATCCTCGCCACCTATAATATCGTCGACAGTTTCTCCAAAAACTGGTATCTCCTCGACCTCATAGAAAATCGGTCGCCTCGTGTACTACTGAGATGAATAATCCAAAGTTTGCTGCTTCTTTGATCGCTTCCTCGACATCTACAATTAAATTAAAACAATAAGTGTATGTCAAGATAAACCTCGGGTGATAATCGTATAGTATTTCGGTCGCAATTGTCCCCAACAATATTCAAGAATACATAAACAAAATAACACTTAATAAAAAGAAAAATATTTTTGTAATTTTTTTTATCAATCAACTATGGACTCAAAAAACTTGAAAAGTTTCCTCAAAACTGCACGTGCAAAACATTTTACATGAAAAGCCCGTTTCAACAAAAACACAATTCCCACTTTTACAATTTGTCAAACACATCACTTTCCCGAAAGTCAACCCAACTACTTTGGAAAACTTGTTTTAGTAATAATATTTTAACAAAAATGCACACACAAGTCGCAAACTCATCAAAACCCAACAAACCGACCCAAAAATCTTTTACCAAACTTTGAATTACCCATAAAAACATCACTGGAAAATAATTCTGGCGGTTCGAAACTTAAAAACTCAATAGCCCCGACTACAAAATCTGATAACAACAACTCACATTACAATCAAAATCCCGAATAATCCCGACAACACACTACCCAAATGTAATATCTCGGATTTTTCGTATTTGTTTAAACCTATTCGAGAATGTAATTCGGATCTTTTGAACTATTTAAAACTTGTATTTATTGATATTAAACTTGGTTTAACTTATTTTATAATTTCATAACTCTTAATCATGCCAAATAGTCCTTAACAACCTTTAAAATCGCTTAAAATGGCTAAAAAATCGCATTTTCGGGAACTACAGGGACTAATTTTGCCAATTATTTCCTACTTTTTATTACATTAACGAAACTTAAACTACAAGAAATGCTATTACAGATCCCAAGACGTTTTCTTGTTGTCCAAGTCGAAATCTCTATGTTATTATACCCGGTTTTGTCATTTATTGATTATTCGGTTTACTAAAATAGCTATTTCCTAATAAACAAGCCTTAACCCTTAATATTTAAACAAGGCATATCATAAAACCCTAAATCATTACTTCAATACCAGCCCCCATATCTATATCCCACGAAATTCTTCTTCCTCCATTGTTGGTTTCTTCAATTTCTTCAACTTCTTCAAGCTTCATTGACTTTCAAGTTTCAAGACCCTTTGACCTCGATTATCTCTTGTTTCATTCATCGTTCGGGTTCAGTTGGTTTATTTCATTCGACGCATTAGAAGACAATCTATTTAATTCTTAACTAGTTTATCGTTGTCATTATTCACTTGCTTTCGTTTTAAGGTGAGTTTTACCATTCCCCTATTTTACTGAATTTTCACAAAGTTTTGGGGACATATACGTATCATCTGTATTTCGTATTATCTATATATCACAAAATAGCAAACGTGTAATTGTGTGTGAACTATCAAATATACTTGCTACCTGCTTATTTGTTTACTTTATCGCATTCGGAGAGGTCCAACATATTCTCATTAGTAGTACGATCATATTATTGACCCACGCCCGATTCACTTGGCAACGGTCTTATTACTTGCTAAAGGTTGATTTACCAAACGCCCGATTCGCTTGGCACTGGTTAATTGACACCTTATTTGCTCATGGTTTGATTTATTTACTGCAACTTATTACGTTTTGCTTATTTCATATATTATTGTTATGTCATTGCAAAACTGGTGATAATCTCACTCAACTTTATGTTGCCAAAATTTATTGTATTTTCTATGCATATGCAGGTTATTGATTGACTTGAAGATTGAAGTTTTGGACACTTAGTAAAGACCTTAGGGTTTAATGAAGACAATTTATCTTTAATTTTTGTTTGGATTATATTTGTTTTGTTTGGATTATTTGTTTATGTATTGGATATTGTGTGCACTTAAAATGAATTAATTAACTTAATAGTTATTGTAAATTTTATTTATGATAGTACCTTTGAGCTGTGAACAATCAGCTCACGCCCCGACATTTCAGCCTTAGATTGGGGTGTGACACCGAATTAACAAATCAAACCCGTTAACCCGCACTACACATTCAAACAATCACACACCAACAATTGATAACCACAAACAATTAAGCATAATAAAAAAAGCACTAAAACATGTCAAGCGGTTTTGAAAAGATTAATTATTAAAACTAAAACAATTAGTTATTAGATTTGTAAACAATATTAATAAAAAGGTATCCACTCTAGGTTCATGTAATGTGATATTCAACTTAATCCCAGATTCACTTGACTTGATTGCGCAATAATTACTAGACCTATTAGTTTGATTGTGATGACAAATGATAACTTAACCGGATTGTTGACACAATTGAACTCGATCTACCCAATTACCAATTTATGTTTCGTGACAACTAATTAATTAACAGTAACTAATGGTTATTAGTCCAATGACACAAGAGCCTAACCCTAAGTGTTGATGAACAAAACCAAACAAGTGATGTATTAATCAATAATCGAAAACACAAATTTTTTAAACAATCAAGTAATAATATAACAAGATCAAATAATAAAACTAAATCAACTTCTTATTCATGAAGCATAATGAATTTGGTCTTCAAAAAGAATAAACAAAACCCTAGCCTAGAATGAACGCAAACGTTTTAGCCATGCATAGACATTACGTTAAAATCACTTATCTTGATGAACATGTAATCCCAAGATGAACCGGAAGCTTTCGGATGAACAAAATTCGTCCTCGGGTCTCTCTTCAGCCTATAAAAGTAATGATATGACGAATGGGGGCTTAGACGGGTTTATATAGTGATTAACCCTAATTTTCTTCGGATTAAGGCAGTTCGCGTCGCGCGAACGGTAAATGGGTCTGTCTTTCGCGTCGCGTGAATGAAAAAATAGTCGGGCAAGATTTCTATATCTTCGCGTCCAGCGAAGAATATGCATCAGTCCTTCGTGTCACGTGAAGGACAAAAACTTCAGCTAAAATCTTTTTCTTTTCCTTCGTGCACTCCCATTCCTCACTTCTAAGCCTTCATTCCAAGCTCGTAAATTAACCCTCATATTATTCATGTTTTCCATTGTCCCAATGAGGAATTGATCAACATGTGATATCATAGCGATGTTGTTTAATCAGTTCTTCATGATATTCCCTTAAATCTGGATTTAAACCGAGAGATAGGAACTTAAGTCTTGATAAACCCTAATTTTCGTTTTTCATTATTTTTAAACTTATTGAAATCTGGTTTTATATAAAATGTTTTAAAAAATCTTGTAACTGATTTCACATTAAAAACCTTTTAAAAATTTATGGTTTTTTTCGGTGATGTTCTTCGTGCTCATTATGTTTTTTTTCCCAAAAATAATACATATTTTGGTTAAAATTCAGATTATAATTGTGTTTTTCCTAAAATAATTGGATAAACAAATCTCCAAAGATTTTTTGAATTTTTAATAATTATTAAGAATATGAATTTCAAAATTAAACAAATCTTGGAGATAAAATTAATCCCTAAGAATTTGAACCAAAATATTATTGCGTTAAATAATATTTGGATTTTAATGCTTACCAAAATCTCGTTAAAACCGAGATCTCCTAAAACCGAAATCTCACAAAACTGAGATTTTATCAAAACGAAATCTCATTAAAACCGAGATCTCATTAAAAACCGACAACTTATTAAAAACTGAAAACCCAATGAACTCAAGTGTTGACTGAGAACTCATAATTTGACCAAATACTCATTATTAGAATCAAGAATTTCAACCACATTCCTCTTCTTCGATGAGGAGGGCTTGCTCTTGGAAGAGGGAATGGGTGGTTTTGAGACCTCAATGGTGGTTGGCTCCTTTTCTTGATAATGTGTTCAAGATCCTCCAACATGAAACCTTGCTTGGCTGAAAAAGAATTCAGAATCCACATAAGTATGAAAAGACAAACTTGAAATCATGATTGAGATACTCACCTGACACGCTTTCTGAGACGTGGCTAGTAGAAGAAGATGCAGGGATTTCGAGGCAAAAAAGAGCCTCTCTATGTCTGGAATCCTCATGATTGCAGGAATCCTCTTATAAGCCTCAGTGGTTGGCGGTGCGAGATCTTCAAACTTTATAATGAAAAGGAAAATATAAGCATTAACTTTATTTAATTATTTTTTTAATTTTTGTTTATATACTTCTACCCTTAACAATCCACTGGAAAGGAAGATTTTTACCGCCCGGGATAGAATCTCTTTGGACAAAAAAGAATTTCATATTCCATTCCCCATCATTTTTGGTTATTTTCAGGATCAGATGAGTTTGACCAGGAATGATTTGAAACATAAATCTACTTGAGCCATGGGTTCTCGAGCGATAAACAACAACTAAATCATAGATGCCAAAGTCTAGATTATGGGTGGTGATAATGTGGTTCAGCATAAACAGAATCCTCCATGCCGTCGGCATCATTTGGGCGTAACTGAGATCGATGATTTTGAAGAACTTGGAGATAAATAGAGGAAAGAGTAAGATAGACCAAGAAAAGACGGATATTAAGTAAAGTAAACCCAGGTTTTGGAGATAAGGTCTAAACTTATCTGTCTCTCAAAAGGACGAAAGACTGTTCCTTCAGGAAATATCTCCTCAGCTTGAAGTCTAGCGATATCACGATCGGTAAAGCTACAGGTCTCTAAGTTCGGAAAGGCAAGAAGCTCCTGGTTGAGAAACACCTCACCGGAATCCGCAGCGAACCATGCGGAAGATCTAGTCTTATTATTTGCCATTGAAAACTGAAATTGCAGCAGAAAAAAGAAAAACCCTAGAAGAATTAAGGGTGAAGAGAGAGAGAGAGAGAGAGAGAGTTACCTTGATTCCGGACTTGAGATGAAGATAAATAAGGATTGAATGGAATAATTATAAGCACTTATCCCTATATTTAAGATACTAGGTTAGATTCCGTGTTACACACGGACGGAAAATATATAAAACTTCATATATATATGTGTGAGTGTGTGTGTGTGTATGTGTGTGTGTTATATACATTTTAATGAATTGTACACGTTAGATAATCTAGCATTATTATTATTATAAGGTATCACATTGTTGTTTTAATTAAAAGAATCCAACATATAAAAACAAATAGAGAAAAATAACAATTTAAAACATAATTCTAAGTTATGCAACATATTTCTAACTTATACCATGAAATAAAAAAGACATATTAATTAAAACTTCATCATCTACTAAAGTCATATGTTATAAAGTATGAAGCGTATAGTAGATGTTTTAACATAAGTTGTGTGCTATAAAAACTATTTTTATTGAAATTATAAAACCTTTAAGTACGCAACATAAAAAATACTAAAAATATAACTATAACAATGAGATATAGTTATAATTTTTATTAAACTGCATGTTTAATAAAATAACAATATAATCCAAACCTCGTGACTTAAATCACTATTTCAATTAAAACATCCATGTATCCCGTCCAAATGTTCATAAATAATTTCTCAAAATCCAAAAAATAAAATTACAAGGTCCCAAAATTTTTAAAAATAACAATAAAAACAATTAATTGTCTTTATTACTCAATAAATGATTATTATCACAATTTATTTTGAAATTTAATGTTTAAAAATAATGTTCAAATTAACATTTGGAAATTATATAAATGGAAAATTGATGAGTTGGAAGCCTATGTGGACATGCTAGTTGAATGCCCTATGGAAACTTTGTATTGCTTTAATAGTATAATAAGATAAGATTAATAAAGTTGTGTATTTTTTTATCTAACTAACAAAAGCCCTCTATTAACTTTACTTATCGGAGGGGTTTTGCTAGTCAATTGCGGTTTGACCCGTTTAGAGTTCTTAAACATTAAAATTGAGATTTTCAATTACATTAAGTTCTGCTCAAAACTAGCTTTGGCTCCAATTAAGTTTTTTTTTTTTTGTTTTAATATTTTAAAGCTGTTGGACTCGAACCTGGTCTCGAACCAATGTTCGGACTCAGTACGTATAAAACTCGCTTAAATCTCATTTTGTCATAACTTGAGAACCGTAATGAATATTAATATGATTCGAGTTGGATTCTTCTCGGTTTTAATGATATTTTCATATATTAAATTTATAGGCTATTTATGTTGGATCAGTCAGCTCACTTATTTTATTCTTATTATCGCGATAGCTTACTTAATCGCAAAGGTGAGTAATCACATCCCCTTTTTCTCTATTTTGTTTTGGGGGCTTTATGCGTACACAAAACTCAGGTTTATTTATTTACTCAAGTACATTATAAACTCAATTCCATTATTTACATATTGTGATGTTGTTCGATTAGTTGTTACATGCTATTTGACTATGTGTTTACAGTTTTATAGTTGGTTGGTATCTCATCCTCATCCTCATATTATGATCATACGCTATCAGAGTAACTCGTTATCCATGTGATTCGGGTGAAAATGCAACTTTTATTTAATTGTTATGCTAGTTGGAGTAATGCACATTATCGGAAGGAATTGTTGATTTTATAGTATTATGTATATATTTCAAATTGTGATTATTGCTCAATATTATGTTGACAAATATATATATTTTTACGCATATCACAGGTTGCTACATGGGATGATGATTGAAGTAAAGTTTGAAAACACTAGTTATACCTTAGGATTTCATAAAACAATGAACATTTTCTTTTACTTTAAGTTTGATGTAATGCTTTGGTTTATTTTGATTTTGTGAACACTTATGTACTTTGATATTAATAAATTAATTATTTATTGTCACTATAATTATTTTTGTGTATTTGAGCTATGATACAAATATTGTCACGCCCTAGCATGTTCCGCCATTAGGTTGGGGTGTGACAAATAAGTTACAGGTTGGCAAAGTGACTGGTTGAAATGTACAACCTGAACCCGACCCATATTATTATTTGTGCCAAATATTTCAACCATAACCCATACACACACATAAGTTCAGGTCGACCTGAGCACGACCCTTATAACCCATTTATTAGAAAAAGTAAAAAATAAAATTAATATAGTTTATAGTCGGTTAAGTAAACGAATAATATGAACATTTTTTTAAGTTATTAAAAACCTTCAAAATGAATTAAAAATTACAAGCGTATCTTTAGAAAAATGAAAAATAGAAAACATAAAATAAAAATATAATTATAAAAGGTTTTTGTAATGAACCCGAACCGATTTTTAAATCGGTTGTGTTAGTCGACCTGCTTTTCTAAACGAATTGTGTTAGTTGACCCAAATATTTTTTTTCGTATTGGATTAGGGTCGTGTTTCAAATTGTTTTTCAACAATTATCGGCCTATTCAAAACCCAGATGAAAAAGGCTAATTGGATTTTAATAATCCCACATTTTTGCAGTTGACCGATAATAATCCTAACTCAGAAAATAGTTGTCTCCGGTCCCACCTTTCACACTAAGGTAGCATTTGGTATGCAGGAATGACAGTGGGAATGGAATGATTCATTACGTGGGAGTGGTGTTTGGTTGCTCATTGGAATGGAATCATTCATTACAAATGGAATCCCATTCCATCAAAATCATTCCTTCCCACCCTCTCTTCTTTTTCTTTTTTCTTTTTTCTTTTTCATTCCATTCCTCCTTCACCATAATTTCTCAACAATACTACCACCTAACAATGACCACCACCACTATCATTGCTGCCACCACCACCTGACCGCCACTGTCGTCGTTGCCACCACCTTTGTCACCACCATCGCCGCCACCACCGCCGCCACCCTATCATCACGATCACTACCAATGCTACCACCGCTTGATCACTGCCACCCCCACCACCACCACCACCGCCCATCACCACCGTCGCCACCATTTTCGTCGCCAGAGCTACCACCACCATCACCATTGCGGGGTTTCTTTTTGTTTTTTTTTGTAAAAAAATATATTTTTAGATAGGAGTGTTTTTATTATTTGAATTTCATTCCTACAATTTTTTTTGGATACCAAACAATATAAAGTAATAATTCATTTCATTCCAATAGGTTAACCAAATAAGACAAAGGAATGGTAATGATCCATTTCATTCCATTGTCCATTCAATTCCTTCTCCCATTCCCTTCCCCCTTCATTCCATTACCTCTAACCAAACATACCCTAATTGTTTTCATTGGACCCCCATTAAAAAAAATTTAACCCCGTTAAGTTTTTCCAAAGTTTAGACTTAAAGTTTAGGGTTTTTTGTCAGAATGAGGATACAAGTCGATTGATGTATAACTTACCTTAAAATGGTGCTCCAAAAAACAAAACGGTGTTTCAATTCGGGTGTTTAAACTTTCAATTAACAAAAATCAAGTCTTTTGGAACAACGTTTTCAGGTAAGTTTCACATCAATCAATTTGTATCCTTCATCCAAACAAAAGCACTAAAACATCAGTTTAAAATTCAAAAAAAAAAACATAACTTGTAAGTTTTATCCTTTAACGAAAGTCTAGTGAAAAAAATTAGTGTGAAAGACGGAACTGAAGTCAGGTATTTCCCGAGTTGTGATTATAATTTATTAAAAAAATGCAAGTATGAAAAACAATCAAAATTAAAAAAAAGGAAAAGGAAAGAAATCTTGCTTGGGGCACAGTAAACTCCGTACCGAGCGAGAGTATAAACCTCACCACTGCGCTCTTAATTTAATTTTCTTTTCATTCTTCAATCCCCAATCAAATCAAGGTCAGTCTCAATCTCAATATCTTAATTTGCTCATCGATCATGAATCAAATTTGGTAGATTTAGGAATTAGGTCTAAGATATGTTCACTCGAATCAATGTTGGGCTAAAGCGATTTCAGTTTGAATAATGATTTAGTTTGGTGAATATAGTTAGGATTTAGGGTATGGAGACGTGGAGTTTGATTACTTGGTTTTGGTTATTAAGTTGTATCGTGTGAGGTGAGGTGAGGTAAGTTTTCAACCTAAAAATAATTTACTTATTGAAAGATTCCTGATTTAGATTGATTTAATGATGATATTTGGGTCTATGTGCCACTGCAATGCTGCTGCAGCTTGAAAGATATACATACATACATCCATACATATCTACTATCCAGTTGACTAATACATCACTGATTTTCCCTATATCAGTTTCTTATGTCTTAATTGTCAATATTTAGTTTTTAATGTTAGTTTTTAAAGTCTTAATCAGTTCCTACTTGCTACAATTGTTGGTGTTTCGTAAGTTTCAAAAGGTTAATTTTGTTAATGGTAGGAGACTGAATTGTTAGTGTTAATATATTAATTCTGCATGATATTAAAATTACTGATATCACACCGTGATAACTGATATCTCAATTTGACTGATATCTGTTATTTTGCCACATTAACTGCATAGCATGTATACACACGCGTGCACACATATATTTATATGTACCTGTAACCTGCAGATTTTTTTAACTATTATATTATAAAATGGGGTGGTAGTTTGGGACATGTTGAATACAGTTTTATCTCTTATCTTCCTGTTTAAAGAATGCTTCAAACAACTATGCAAGTTTACTTATTAAACATGTTCACCGAGTCGCAAGTTTATTCTTAAAACCCTAATTTTAAACCTGTTTGGTGGATTACCGGATTTGTAGTTATTATGACGTAGTTTAATAGCTTTTAGTGAATATAATGGTGATTTTGTACAATATTTAAGTAGAATGTTATCCACCTGTAGTTTGTTTTTTTGGAGTTTGATTTCTTGCAAGATTAGTGCTGATTATTGAGTTGTTTTGTATGAGTTAACTTTTGAACCTAAAAATAATTTAGTTACAGTTTTTTTGCTTCTAAAATATTGGGAACGATTATATGTTGGCGGGTGCGTAAACCGCCATTGGGAGACATACGAATAGTAAAATAAGAAAATGAGCTGGTAGTTGCTTTTAGGATATGTAGAATAGAGTTTTATCTCTATTTTTCCGTTAAATGAATGCTTCAAAGTTCAAACAATGATGAAAGCTTCGTTATTAAACTTGTTTACTGAGTGGTGAGTTCTATCGAGTGATTGAAAACAATACAATGATTCATATATGTGAAGATGTTATTAGAAAGTTTTATATGTGAATCTAAAGTTCGGTGAACATTTTAAGGAATTAGTATTAACTAGTTTCTCAAAAGCTGGAGTTTGTTGTTGCAGCTTCTGAGAATGATGATAACTGAAGAGTGATGCCATTTTATCTAGGCTTTTATTAATATTGAATTTTATGATTCAGTGACATTGTGAATCTGACAATTAGTTGTGTGCGGTTGTGAATAAGTTGGAACTTGGAAACTAGATTAGTTTTATTGCATTGGTTGGTTATCAATTTTATGTGTCGTGTGGCTTCTTTATGATTCGTGTTTTCACGTTTTCATATCTTAGTATCATATTAGACATTTTGGTTTGAAAGATATCAGACATTTATATCTTTAATTCCAACGAATATTTTTTAGTAATACCCATGAAGAGATTGCATAATAAAACAGTTAGGAAACAGGTCAAACTGGCCACTTCAAAGAGTAATTTTGATTCACTACATTTTCTAAATAATATAATTCGGAAATATATATTATTCTTGGAATAAAGACAGAATTACAAATTTTGTCCTTTAAAATAAGACGAATTACGGTTCGTGTCCTTTTCTAAGTTTCCTTGCAGGCGGTGTACTTTAAACTTTTTTTTCCTACAACTTTTGTCCTTTACGCTAACTGGGTTAGAAAAAGTCAGTTAAATACCCTCACGTGAGACGCATGTGAGGGCATTTTTGTCTTTTCGCCTGTACCTGCAAAAAGTTTATCACCACTCCCATACCTCCGGTTTCCGGCACCTGAACCACCACCTCCGTTTCCGGCCACCTGAACCATCACCTCCGAAATTCCGGCCACCTGAACCACCACCTTCTTTTTGGCCACCTGAACCATCACCTCCGAAATTTCGGCCACCTGAACCACCACCTCCGAAATTCCGGCCACCTGAACCACCACCTCCGTAACCCTACCGTTTAAGACTTCCATCAAAATCCTAGCCGTAACCCTAGCGTAACTAGCCGTAGCCATCGCCCACCCAAATTCGTAACCCTAGTCACCGCATCATAACCCCCTCCAGCCACCCACCACATTAAATCCACCCAAATACACCACCACTACCGTAACCCACAGCCGTCGCCACCACACTCCGCCAACACCACCATCCTCGCCACAGAGCTCCTCCAACCATCCTCGGGTTAGTAATTAAAGGGGTTTTTTTGTGGTGGTGTGGTGCTGCGTCGGTGGTGCGATGGTAATGGTGTGGTGGTGGTGGTTTAGAACTAAAAAGAAGAAAGTGAGGGGTGAGGGTGAAGGTGCAGACAGAAAGAAACTGAAAATGTTTTTTTTTTGTTTTTGTTTTAAGTTAATTATATTATATATATATCTTCTTTTCTTTTTTATTTAATTTAAAGATACATTAGAATTACAATTATGCCCATCATATGTCTGGCACATGTCATACTTAACTGACTTTTTCTAACCCAGTTAGCGTAAAGGACAAAACTTGTAGGAAAAAAAAGTTTAAAGTACACCGCCTGCAAGGAAACTTAGAAAAGGACACGAACCGTAATTCGTCTTATTTTAAAGGACAAAATTTGTAATTCTGTCTGGAATAAATGATATTTGTAATTACAGATAAGATGCCATACAATCTTTAGGGACAATTTCATTCATCTCTATTTAGGTTTTTGGACTTTGTTTTCTTGCAAGATTGGTCTTGATTCTTAATGTCTGGTGTATGAATTAATTTCTGAACCTAAAAGTAATCCAGTCAGGCAGTCACCACGACATTGCTAGTTAAGATGAATTTAACAATGACATTTGGGGTCTTTTTGCTTCTAAAATGCTGCTTGAAAGTCATGTATACCTGCAGTCTGCAGATTATACCAACAATAACATAATAAAATTACCTGGTAGTTATTTTTTGGGACATGCTGAATACAGTTTTATCTCTTACCTTTCTGGTAAAAGAATGCTGTAAAGTTCAAACAACTATGCATATGTGAAGATGTTATTGCAAAACTTTATAAACTTTTAACACATTCTGTTTTTATAAAATCTTAAACAGATGTCGAGAAGGTATGACAGCCGAACAACAATATTCTCCCCGGAAGGCCGACTCTACCAAGTCGAATACGCGATGGAAGCAATCGGCAACGCAGGGTCCGCGATCGGGATCCTCTCAAAAGACGGTGTGGTTCTAGTTGGCGAGAAAAAAGTAACATCAAAACTCCTCCAAACCTCAACCTCTACCGAAAAAATGTACAAAATCGACGACCATGTGGCGTGTGCGGTAGCCGGGATAATGTCGGACGCCAACATACTAATCAACACGGCCCGTGTTCAGGCCCAACGTTACACGTTTTCGTACCAAGAGCCGATGCCGGTTGAACAACTGGTCCAATCACTTTGTGACACCAAACAAGGCTACACACAATTCGGTGGGCTGCGACCATTTGGGGTCTCGTTTTTGTTTGCGGGGTGGGATAAGAATTACGGGTTTCAGCTTTATATGAGTGACCCGAGTGGGAACTACGGTGGGTGGAAGGCTGCAGCGGTTGGGGCTAATAACCAAGCAGCGCAGTCGATGTTGAAGCAGGACTATAAGGATGATATTAGTCGGGAAGAGGCGGTCCAGCTGGCACTTAAGGTGCTTAGTAAGACAATGGATAGTACTAGTTTGAGTTCTGATAAGCTTGAGTTGGCTGAGATTTTTTTGTCAACTTCTGGGAAAGTTAAGTATGAGGTTTGTTCGCCTGATGCTTTGAGTAAAATGCTGGTGAAGTACGGTGTGACTCAGCCAGCTGCAGAAGCCTAAGGTTTGATTCTAGTTTATGATTTGCAGATGATGATGGACTTGTTTTCGATAATGGTTTTAATTTGTATGTTTGGATCTTGGTTTTGTTGTGTTGGTGGTAAAGACATGATTTAAGTTTTTTGTTTGATGTTTGAGAGGTGTAGGCTTTATAAGCTGTTGAAATTAGAGGTGCACAAATCGGGTTCAACTGGAAAACCCGAACCGGTTCGAAACCGGTTTTTTCACACCGGGTTGTAAAATGGCACCGGTTCCAATCAAGAACCGGTTCGGTTCCCGACCCGAACCGATGCCCAGATATGCTAACTTTTAAGAACCGGGTAGGGTATGAACCGGAACCGGTTTTTACGTAAAAACCGGTTCCACCGGTTTTTTTTGAAATTTAAATATCATAGCCGTTAGGAACCGGTTCCAACGGCTATATAGCCGTTTTTGACCGTTGGAACCAGTTTTTTAACTATAAATAGGTTATTTTTTTTACTCTAAATAGCAAGGTTTGTTTGTGTACTTGTTAAACCACTTCCAAAACTATAAAACACACTCCAAACCACAATTAACCTTAAACCGACAACAAATGGCAACTAATGATGACGTTGTTATGGTGATCGAAACAACAAGATGCCCCGATGTTTGGGTTCATTATGATTTGTGTCTCATGACCGACTCACATGAGTTGACACGTTGCAAATATTGCTCGAAGTTTCTTAAAGCAGGGTCCAACTCGACATTACGAAAACATACGAATAAGTATTGTCGAGAAAAAAGAAGTTAGGATGCTAAAAAAACGGAAGTGGGAGAGTCGTCCGGCTCTACAACCCAAAAATAAGTATTCCCGGATTAAAACGACGGACTTTGTTTTTTTTGTTTTAGTTGTTATGTTTAGTATCGTTTATGTTTTAATAATGTTTGTAATAGTTATTTTTTTAAATAAATAAAATATTCGTCGTTATTAAAAAAGTAACAAAAATTAATCATGAGTAACAAAAGTAATTATAATAAAACAAATCAAAACTAAATATTAGTTGAACAAGTTACAAATAATTTTACCAAAACAAATAATTACAACTCTTCTTCGTCTTCATTCTCGTCTTCACCATCGTCTTCGTTATCGGAAGAAACCCCGTCCTCCGCCTCCTCATCATGAATATGACGCTCTATTGGTATTTCGTCTTCAAAGTTCGCATTGTGTTGTACACGATCCACCGCATCCAAATGGTCCTTTAGGTAAATGCAAACCTCTAGAGACTCAGGAGTTAGTTTTGTTCTTCGCATAGATAACACCCTCCCACTAAGAGAAAAAACCGATTCGGAAGCAACCGTTGAGGCTTGTACGACAAGCAAATCACGAGCCATGGCGGATAGAATGGGAAATTCGTTTTGTTTACCTTTCCACCAAGCCAACAAATCAATATTGCGAATTTCGTCGACCGTTGTGCCCTCAACATAGTTTGCTCCACTATATCGACCAAGTTCGCTACTTGGTGTGTTTCCTCTTTGCCTCTTAGATGCCGATTCACGAATCCCATTCATCAAGTTTATAAGTGGGTCATTGCACGGCCTACTAGTTGTTGTTTTTTTCACAAAAGACGATCTCGTGCTTGGACCATACATTTGAAAATAATGGTCATAAAGGTCTTGAAGGTTTTTGTTGAACTTATCCTTCGCTTCCGTCGACAACTTCGGGTCAATCTCGTGCATACCTAAGTTGTCGAATATTTCTTCAATCGTTGTTTCAACCCCATTAACATTCCAATAGGGGTTTAATGCGGCGGCACAAGTAAAGACCGGCGGTATGTTTTCAAAATATTTTATGAACTTTTCTTTCATCACCGCAACAATATTTTCGAAGAGTTTGTTCTTCTCCGCAAAGCTTTTAAAAACACAAGACATATAGTACAATTCTTGCAAAACCCAACAACTAGTAGGGTAATAGACTCCCGATAATTTTGTTGTTGACTTTTTGAACACGTCAAGATACTCCAACAAATAACCGACTTGGACCCAAACACTTTCCGAAAACATATCGGCCTCGCGTTCTTCAACAAGATTGTTATGAAAAGCTTGTAAAGTTTGGCGTTGGGCAAAAGCACACTTTAACATATGACAAGTTGAGTTCCAACGGGTTGGAACGTCCCAATTCGGCCCCAAATATTTTCTTTCAACCGACTTGCAATAGTTCTTATATTCAAGATGTCTTCTTTTACCACTTTTGAAGACATCTTGTAACATAAGTCTAAAGTATTTTAAATCATCACAAATGTTTTCATTGTCAAGACCTATTTGAACAACCAAGTTGATGATATGTGCAACACATCGGACATGAAAAAAATCCCCGAAACAAGGTGGTGAATATTTAATGATAAATTTTTCAGCCGCATTAGTATTGTTTGAAGCGTTGTCAAACGAAATCGAAAATATTTTATTTCTCAAGTTGTAAGTCGTTATAACTTCATCAAGTAATTCAAACAATTTTTCGGCGGTATGTGGGAACGGGAAGTTTTCAAAAGCGATGGTGCGTTTCATCAATTGCCATGTCACCGGATCAACCCAATGAGCGGTGACACATATGTATGATTCGGGCAACCCGTGTGGTGCCGACCAAACATCGGTAGTTAAACTAACCATGGCTTCTAAAGAATGAAAAGACTCGATTAACTCTTTTTTAGCACACTCCCACAACCTGATACAATGACGTCTTAAGGTAGTACGACTTACATGTGTGTATCTCGGTTGTAGAGTTTCGCGAATCAACGACGTCAACTCCGGGTCATCAAAGTGGTTAAACGGCAAACCTCGTTGAATAACGAACTTTGCCATTCTATCTTGAACTTGAGTCGTGTTGTAACGAAATAGTGTACCATCTTTACCCTAGTCAATTTGATCGGTCGCGCCAATCCCTTTCAACGTCTTGCAATATGGCTTCTCGATGTGCTTTCTCAAAGTAGAGTTGGAATCGTGCTTTAATATTGAACCACATAGTTTGCAACGAGCCTTTTGATAACCTTCGTCATCCACAATCAAATCCCAATTCTTCCATATGTCTTGGTTGCGGTTATGGTTGACTACCGTAACAACCCTTGGGTCCTCCGTAACAGGAACGGGGGCAACAAAAACACTCTTCTTAGCCTTCTTGTTAGTTTTTTTGATGGGTGCCATAATAATATTTAGTTGGATGGTCGAGTAACGGAACGGGTTTGCTAAAGGAGTAATATTTTAGTTTGTTTTTGAGTTTGGTGGTGAAATTAGAGGTGGAAAGCAAGTTATATATAGGTTTGGGCATCAAAAACCGGTTCCAACGGCTATATTACCGTTGGAACCGGTTCCAACGGATCTATTGTCTCTCGAAAACCGGTTCCAACGGCTATATTGGTGGCTAAAAAACCGGTTCCAACGGCTATATTACCGTTGGAACCGGTTCCAACAGCTACTTTGACTTTTGTTTGACTCTTCAAAAAAAACCCGCCGGAACCGGTTTTTCCGGGTACGAACCGAACCGGTTACAATTAAGAACCGGGTAGGAACCGGGTTGGAACTGATACTAACATACAAATATGAGAACCGGGTACGATTTTCGGGTAGAAAAATACCCAAACCGGGTATTGTACCAACCGGGTTGGAACTGGAACCGGTTCCGGTTCGGTTCCACCAGTTAGGTTCCGGAACCGGTTTTTTTTGTGCACGTCTAGTTGAAATAGACCGAACCATACAAATGGAAGCAATTCGGCCCAAAACCGTCTTAAAGCTAACCCGTTTGGCCCAAAACCGGTTTGTGCATTTTACGTATCTGTGTTCATTATCTTAAGAATTTAGCCCAAACTTGACGATTTTTAAAAAGATAAAAAAAAGGTATATTCACAATATATCTATATCATCAAATAATTTGAATGAAAACTTCGCAGTCTTGAAGAAAAAAAATGTACGAGTATTTTTAAGCATACACAACCAACACAGTGTGTAGGTATTGGAGCCTTGTGCTCAACTTTTTAAAAATTAATATTTGAGCACAAAACACTAAGTCTTAGGCTCAGGTAAAATGAAAAATAAAAATTTTCTAATTGAAGATGATTCTGAAGAATCATATGAACAAAATACTGAAGTTATCAACTTTAGTGAAAATGAAAGAGGTTTTCAGTCAGATTACATGATTAATTCTGACCAATTAACAAAGATAAGCAAGCTTAAGTTCAAGCTTGATAATAGATAGGTTTTCAATCAACCTAATAGTTTACAAAGCCTAGTTTCAAAGATTTTTTCAAGAAAAAATAAAATCCTTTACTGCTTTAATACTGAAGAATTTTCAGTAGATATAAAGGATACGTCGGAAAAAGTATTTTTGCCACTCTTAAAAAGAGGAGAGATAGCAAAAAGACTTTTGACTATTAAACCCAAATTAAGAAAATCAATGAACATGGTGCATATAGGAGCAGTAAAAATCCTACTAAAAACACAGTTCAGAGATGGAATTAATTTTCCTATAAAACTGGCTGTTGTTGAAATAGGATCGTTAACAAACAAGATGCTCTCTTAGGGGCAGTACAAGGAAATTTAGCTTATGGTAAATTTATGTTTACTGTATACCCTAAATTTGCTTTACATCGAGATTCAAAATATTTCGACAAAACTCTTAGTTTCATACATCCGTGCGAAAGAACTGATCTTATGGAACCAGGAAATAAAGTATTTATGATTAATTATCTAGTATTGTATGCTATTACCAATAGTACTCATTCAATAGAGTATAAAGAAAAGGAGAGTATAACAATCGAAGATATATTCTCAAATATAGGAACAGTAGAAGAAAGTAAGTTCACTGAACCTTCACAACTTCAAGAAAATTGGGCAATTAACATAGCTTGAAATAAACAAATTCTAGAGTCTAGACCTAGACATAGTTTTTCTGGACACACTCTAAGAATTAGAGAACCAGCTTCCACTTCTACAGAAGTACAATTAATACGATCAATGTCGGAAAGAATAGATAAATATGGAGAAATTTTTAAAGAGGTTATAGGAATATAATGTCTTTAACCCCAATCATAGAAGCAGTTAAAGCTCTAAACGATGCAATTAACTTCGAAGAAAGTGAAATTATGAGATATGAGGGCCGAATAAACCAAACTAGATATGACTTTATGTTACAGGATAACATAAAAGCTCAAAATATAAGTTTCTTCAAACAAGAATTAGCTGCTGCTATAAAGAAACTTTCTAAGCTTAAAGTCAGAAAAACTCTCATAACCACAACATGAGTTCTCTTCTAAAGCAAGAAGAATTAATTAGATATCTAATTAATAAAGTAGAAAAATTATCTATCAATGAAAATCTAGAGACTATAGCCACAAAGATTATTAAGGATGTCTCAGAAAAAATTGATAAATTAGAGGAAGCTAAGCCTCAAAAGATAGAACAACACACAAGAATCTTCAATAAAAAAGGAAGATTTCAAAAATACTCTTTTCCTAACTTTAATGTAGGAAATCCGTCATTAGGAAGTTCTAAATGCCCAAATGCATTAAAATGGCCTTTTGGTATGAAAGAACCATAGAATATTAAAAAAAAAAGAAAAAAAATTATAACGCAACAAAAGCTGAAATGAAAGGACAACGTCCATGTGATAGCTTTTTAAAAGTAAGAAACCCATGTAAGATGTCTAAATTATTAAATTTGGAAATTGATCTACAAATACAAAAGTGTCACATAATTCAAAAATTCAGCATAATTCAGAATGATTGGAGTATGCATCCAGGTGACAAATTAAAAACTCTATCAGAGTTATTAATGCAAAAGTCAAAACTTGAAAGAGAAATTCAAGAGCTTAACAAAACGAAAAAATGAGTTATATCTCTCAAAAACTAGAACAAATATTTGATAACCAGCTAGAGACAGGCTCAGTTGAACAAATACATGAACTAGTCCAACTGATGTCACAAAATGATAAAGAATGTGAACAAAAATTTGCGGAAAATAAAAGTCTTAGAGACAAATATTTTCCAGAAAAGGTTTTTACAGTAAAAGAACCTAAAATTGAAAAAGATACAACACCAGAACCTATAACTGAAGATGAAAATTCTTCTGAAGAATACACTCCTATGTATAATAGTAGAACAAACCGAGCCAGTACTAGTTATACTAGCCACAAAAAGAAAAATGTAGAATTTTCTATGCCTTATTACAAAGGTATACCAAATTCTAATAATGAAAGTTCAATCACAATTGACACCATTAAAATAGACCGTATCTTCGATCTTGAAAAAAGAAAAGAAGTTATAGACAAATGGAATACTGAGATTAGTCTCATTATCCAATCCAATCCAGAAGAGTTCTCTAACGCTAAAGCAGTATTATTACTAATAGAACATAAATCTTCCAGAATTATTCAAGATTTCATTAAAGGTACAACCTGTAATGAAAACATGAATGGTATAGTGTAAGGCCACGATCCCGGAAACCCTACCTTGGCGTTGGATTTACTCATAAATACAGTTCTAAAATCATAGTTAATTAAAACTTTCGCGGAATAGTTAAAAAAAACTTCATACATTACATTACAAAACATCTAATCTTGTCTTAACTTACAAAATATCCTTTCATAGACATAACATAAGACAGTCATGACACTTCTTCATAGATACCAGTCTTTTTAGCTCATGCCATGTGTCCCTCCTCAAGCCAGCTGCCTCAACCCATTTGCCTGCGTGCATACTAAAAGTCAGCTACGTTGAGTGAGTTCTAGTTAAGCAGGTAACATACATTTCATTCTCATTCTTTACATTCTTACTTCCACACATTCCTATTTTTACTTACCTTCATTATTTTATACAGACATAACCTTTCTACGTTTTTAAAGAGCCTTTCGCCCTATAACCTTCGCATATATTATTAGGGTATGCAACCCTTCATATTTCGCCTATATTATTAGGGTAGGCAACCCTTTATTCTTAGCCTATTTATTAGGGTAGGCAACCCTTTATTCTTCGCCTACATTATTAGGGTAGGCAACCCTTAATTCTTCGCCTATATTATTAGGGTAGGCAACCCTTTATTCTTCAACTCTACATATCATACATACCATTCGTACACTACACATATCGTACATACCTTTCTTTCATTAGATATATCTGTTCTCATATACCTCTTCACACATACGTTTAACTCTTTCTACACTAATTAGGTATATTTATAAACATTCATACGGCATACACTTACCACTTAAGGTAAGTGTATTAACTAATCACATTGAAAATGCACACAGCCCCAAAACATAACACATAAATGGGGCTAGAAACTCACATGGGTCCTGTTTCTCTCGGAGTTAAGTGTGATGCCCTTCCTTATTTGTGCACGGCTAACTGTGTAACAAGGCATGGGTATCAATTATCCATTTCAACTACTTCTTACATCTAGGTGAATGAAACCCTCAACTAACGGGGGTCTGGGGGCAGCGCCCTTGGTAGCGGGGTCTAGGGGCGGTAGCCCTTAGCAGGGTCCAAGGGGCAGAGCCCCTGGCTGGGGTCAGCTCGGAAAAAATTTATTTTCACTAACAGTCCTTTAACAAAAATGCATCAGAAAGTGGATCGGGCCACGTTTTTCATCAATTAAAAAAAAACAATTTTGCATGAAAATTCACCTTTTTCGCTTCGCATGGTCATGCGATGCGAAATTACCTTTTTCGCTTCGCATGGCTTATGAAATTTTCTGGCCATTTTTCTTTTATGGCCATTTCATGCAAAATTTTTCTTTTTCTTCGTTTTTACCATTTTATGGCCATTTCACTTCACAACTCTCCCTTAGGACCCAATTTAACCCTTTCCGAGGGTTTTGGGTTATATCAACTTTGTATACTGGCGTTTTATAAGGCCCGAACATCACATTTTTACCATATAACACTTTCGTGGGGTTATAACTTATCAAGTTCATGTTTTTCTTCCATCTTACACCCCGATCTATCCTTCTATCGGTTTGCATGTCACGACTAACCATAAAAAAAACTTAACCTTTTAAACCAAAACCCATCTTTTTGCTTCGGGTTTGGTTTGGATCGTAGATCTGGACGTGTTCTTGCTATTCGAAGGCACTTGAACACCAAAATCTTCCTTACTTTTGCTTGGATCCGAATCCGAAATGCTAGAGAGAAAGTGTGTGTTTTCTAGTGTGTGTGTGTTGTGTAAAGAAATGGTGAAAGGATGGGGGATGGCCTTATATAGGGAGCCATGGGCCCCACCATCCACCTCCATTCCAATCTTATCCAAATACAAACACGCACACAACCAAATTAACGACATACCGATAATAATAAAACTTTCCGTTATTTATTAATTCTTAAAATACGGATGTTACATATTGACCTCTTTGATGAACTAATAAACGCCATGTATATGATGTTCTTAGGTCTTGGTTTTCTTACAAATAAAGACCAAGAAAATAAAAAATTGCTGGAAAAAGCAAGACAAAATCTTACGAAAGCACAATTATGTGATATATGTCTTTTAGACGATTTCACTTGCTTATTTGAGCAAAACTTGTACAAGTTAAGTACGGGTGAATATCATTCCTGGATAGAAGCCTACTTAATGAAAATCCCCATAGTAGGAGAAAAAGCCAAAGAAAGATGGAATAAAGAGAAGAATTCTTTTACTATGCATTCCCTCGGATTTGCTACAAGAATTGTTAAAGAAGAAATTGCAGTCTATTGTGATTTCTCCAACAAACAAAAACAGTTAAAAAGATTTAACAAAAAATGTTGAAGTAATTTAACTGAAACACCTCAATTATCCTTTGGATGTGACCCACCCAAAGATAAAAAATACTTCAAAAAGAAATATAAAAGAAAATATAAAACAAAAAGAAGGTTTTGGAAAACCAAGAAGAAAAAATTTACGCCAGGTAAATATTTTTCATAAGAAAAACCAAAAATATGTCCGCAAGGAAAGAAAAAATGCAGATGTTGGATATGTTCTGAAGAAGGACATTATGCCAACGAATGTCCTAACCGACAAAAATTCCCAGAAAAAACAAAGCTCATTTTAGAAGCTGAAGAAGAAGGATATTTTCCTTCTGAAAATATTTACGATGGATATACTCAGGTATATTCATTAACAGTCAAACATGACTCTTCTGATGATTCTACTGACTCAGAATGACTACAAACCCTAAGTGAGAAGAAAATAAATTAGGCAAATTACATTTTTGTCAAAATATTTTTAAAAAAGAGGAATTGGTTTATGATAATATAACCAATCCCAACTCTATTTATATCAAAGGAAATTTTTTTTCTAAAAGGATATAAAACGATAACTTTACATTGCTATGTTGACACCGGAATAAGTCTCTGTTTAGCAAGTAAATACGTTATCCCTGATGAACATTGGGAAAACACACCCAAGGAAATTAAAGTAACAATAGCTAATGAAGAAACGATTAAACTAAATAAGGTTTGTAGAAATCTTATAGTTTACTTTTCAGGAGAACCATTCCCCATTCTTACCATCTACCAACAGGAATCAGGAATAGAGTTACTCATTGGAAATAATTTTTGTCAGCTGTATGGGCCTTTTACACAATGGTTAGACAGAATATCTTTCCATCTTAATCAAGAAATGATTCTGATTAAGAAAATAACCAAAGCACTTCGGGTTGGGAACCCCGATTTTCTTGAGTCAATGAAAAAAGATTCAAGAATAAAGCAAATACCTGGTACTAATATAACTCAAGAAGTTATAAAACCAGAAGAAAGGTATTTCATAGAAATACAAAAATATCAAAAAATAGAAGCACTACTTTAAAAAGTATGCTTAGAAAATCCCATTGACCCAGAAAAATCCAAAAACTGGATGAAAGCGTCAATAAAATTAGTAGATCCTAAGACTGTAATCAGGGTAAAACCAATGAAATACAGTCCACAAGATAGAGAAGAGTTTAGCAAACAAATTAAAGAGTTACTTGAGCTAAAATTAATTGTTCCAAGTAAGTCGCCTCATATGTCACCAGCATTTCTAATTGAAAATGAAGCTGAAAAAAGAAGAGGAAAAAAGCGAATGGTCGTAAATTATAAAGAGATTAATTCAACAACAATAGGAGATAATCATAATCTTCCTTGTATTCAAGAATTACTAACCCTCTTAAGAGGAAAAATCATATTTTCTAGTTTTGACTGCGAAAGTGGATTCTGGCAGGTATTGTTAGATGAAGAATCTCAGTTATTAAGTGCATTTACATGTCCTGATGGTCATTATCAATGGAAGGTAGTTCCTTTCGGATTAAAACAAGCACCTAGCATATCTCAAAGACATATGCAGAATGCTTTAAGAGGATTAGAAGATTATTGTACCGTCTACGCAGACGATATCATAATATTATCATAATATTTTCTAACTCTGAGGAACATCACTATTTTCATGTTTTATCTGTTTTAAAAACAACTGAAAAATATGGAATTATTTTGTCAAAAAAGAAAGCAAATCTTTTTAAAACAAAGATAATCTTTTTAGGTCTATAAATAGATCAAGGAACTCATTGTCCACAAAAACATATTTTGGAAAATTTACATAAATTTCCAGATACTTTAGAAGATAAAAAACATCTACAAAGATTTCTTGGTGTTTTAACTTATGCCGAAACCTACATTCCGAAGTTTGAAGTGCTCAGAAAGCCGCTACAGGTAAAATTAAAAAAGGATTATGTATGGGATTGGAAAGAAGCCGATACAGATTACATTAAAAAGATAAAGAAAAACTTAAAAAGTTGTCCTAAACTTTATCTTCCAAAAGAAGAAGACTCTCTTATAATTGAAACCGATGCCTCAAATGATTTTTGGGGTGGGGTCTTAAAGGCAAAAACAGCTGATAGAGAGGAAATTCGTAAATACGCCTCTGGAAGTTTTAAACCAGCTGAAAGAAATTACCATAGTAATGAAAAAGAATTACTGGCGGTAAAAAACACTATTTCAAAGTTTTCCATTTTTCTAAACCCTGTAAAATTCCTAGTCAGGACATATAATAAAAACTTCACTTATTTCCTAAAAACAAAAATTTTAGGAGATAGTAAGCAAGGACGCTTAGTCAGATGGCAAATGTGGTTTTCAAGATATTCCTTTAATATTGAAGATCTTGAAGGAACAAAAAACGTGCTAGCTGATAGCTTGACACGTGACTTTCAAAATACGTAAGCAATGACATAATCTTTTTCTATAAATAGAATGCGTCTCTTTCAAAAGTTCATCACACCTTCATTTAGAAAAAGAATTGTGATGGAAGAAGAAAAAGAAAAAATCAAGGCCCTACACCTGAAAGAAAAAATTCTTTTAATAGAATTACAAGCTGTGCAACAGCAAATTGTGTTATACAATGATTTGCTTAACACCAAAACTGTAAATTCTGTACCGGAAGACGAAAGTCTAAAAACAGAATCTATTCCTTTACAAATGGCTAAAGATAAAGAAAAATCAAGTCCGTTGATCCCTGATGCTTTGGGAAAAAGCATACATGAGGCAAAAGATGAGCCACAATCATCTTCTAGTCCGGAAGCAAACGGCTCCGGTAAAGACAACTCAAATCCGTTTATGGCTGATAGTTTGCCAAAAACTATTAAAACCACCTATGCTCAAAAGGTGACATCTCTAGGAAATCAAAAGACAAGATTCTACGTCATTTTTGAAGGAGACTACAGAGGAATTTATGAATACTGGGCTATTGTCTCAAAATATGTCCAGAATACATTAGTTCCTTATAAAAAATTCAGCTCCTTGTTACAAGCCCAACAGGAAGCCACAAGATTTTCTGTAGAATTTGGAAGAAAAGAAATAAGAATTACTATCTTTCCTACACCTGTAGTAAAGACTACAAGAACCTCACTGGTTAACTTTTCAAACTCACCATTTGAAAAAAGAACAGAAAAAAGAATAGAGATTTAGAATGAAGAAATCGACCTAATAAGTTTGGACGAATTCCGATCAGTCTGGTCTAAAGCTAGGGCTCTTAGCCCAGACGACTTTGAAGTCGAAAATATATACACAGAAGACAAGACATCAAAAAGTCTATATAACTTCTGTCCAGGATCTGATCCTCATTTAGTTTCTCTAGCATTTTCTGCTGGACTGATTAAATGTATATATCCCTCTGCTAATTTACAAGAAATCAATTTGTTCACAGAAGGCATGAAGAAGGCTATAAAAACCTTCAGAAAAAAGATTGCAGCAGCCAAAGATGCCAACATCTATATTGAATGCATCTCTGTATTACCAGATTGGTATCAAGGAAAAAGCTTTCCCGCCTTACATTTATTAGAGATTGGCTTAGCTAAAAAAAGAAATGTCCAACCTTCCAAAGTCATGGAAGAAAAAGAAGATATCAGCAATTGGGTCTCCATTAGAGTTAATGGGTATCTAAAAATCTTAAAGACTCTTCAGCAGATTAAAGTTGGAAGTTTTAAGAAAATTAATTACTGCAGCCAAAACTGCATAATTACTAGTTACAGTGAACACCCCCAGCCTGTTCATGAAAAACATGCAATAGAGACCATTGAGCAACGAATTATTCTTAATCAACTTGATGTTGGACCGGCCACTAAAAAATTATTGTGTCAAGAACTGGCACGCATAATAGAAAATCATGCATGTGAAGAGTGCAGAGAAAGTGACATCCTCTCAGACGAAATAATGGAGGATACACGTGAATTGGACCCTACACATGGGTTCATTGATTAAAAGCAAGCATGAGAATAAAGCAGGCAAAGCGACAACCTCTCAGTCGAATAATGGAGGACACGTAATTAGGACCCCACATGGGTTCAATTATGAAGATAATTACGTAAGCACTTACGTAAACAAAAAGAACTTTACGTTCATTGTTTTCCTTATATAATGTAAGAATTGTAAGGGATAGAGGCATCGAATACTCTCCTAAAAATTTAATTTCCTTGTAATATTAGCTATGTGTGAGTAGGCTCCCCCTTAGGGGAAAATGATGTAAATATCCAGAAGTTCTTCCTTGTAATATTAGCTATGTGTGAGTAAGCTCTCCCTTTTATCAACATCTCTGAGTCTTGTTATGAAACCTGGAGTCCTGGGTTATTTTTATTTCCGTCAATGTAGGAGGCCATAGGAAGGTAATGATTGGATTGGTCACTCGTCACAAAGGTTCAGAGACAATGGAGATCTAAGGTATATCTGTCTCATAACTGTTATAATTCAATGATTTTACTCATTTTTCCTTAAATTAAAAAACTATAATCTTTGAAATAAATTTCAAAAATCATGAAAACAAAATATCCGCACTTCTGGTATCAGAGCCTTTGCTCAACTTTTTAAAAATAAATAATAGAGCCTTGTGCTCAGTTAAAGAGAGTTGAAGAAGGGGGGGGGGGTTGGAGTTGTAGGTCTGAAGAGGTCGGTTAGACTCAAACTGAACTAAAATGTAAGGCCCCAAACCCCTGGAACCCCACAGTTGGTAATCATACAAAACACTTATAAAATATTTAAACTAAAAAAAATCAATCGTTCCATTAAGCAACCAATTTCAGAGTAAAATTCAGCGAAAATCGTAAATAATAAAATAAGTTCCCAAAACCCGGGAATTTTGCCCAAAACCAACATAATTATCTTTAATAAAAATTTTTAAAAGGAAATGTTTAATAATAAAGTCTTCAAATCCCGTATGCCCTTCACCGTCCAAGTAGCTTCGTGCACGTCCAAGCGATAAGGCATCCTCTTCCTAACCTGAAACTCACACTAACATGCAGACAAAGTCAGCTTAAGCTGAGTGAGTTAAAGTTTTAAATAAGTAACAAAAGTCTTAATAATCATTCCAACGGTTTTAAAACTGTAAACGGAAATACATCAGTTAGGTTATCACATTTAATAAATAATCATCCTTATGTATGAACATCTCTATACGTGCATTCATATATATATAAATATATATATATATATATAACATTTAATGATAACATTCAGGACCGAGAAAATGTACAACCCCAACACATAACATTCCATTCAACGCATGCAAACACGAAGTAGGCATACGCAACATTCTGTAGTCGATAATGACTACAACATTCGCCAAATATCGGCCATACAATAATATATATACATACACACATTCTATAACATTCCAAGGCCTACCAATACTAGCAAGTCTATGTAAAATAGTTTAAAACATTTCATCAAGCAAAATCGCTTAGGTGTGCATGCTAGCCCAAAACATAAAAAGAGTTGAACGGGGAATCAAGAACTCACCTGAAATCAACCGAACACCTGCAACGAGCTAGGAAATCCCTAAGTGCACACTCACAAGTAAGGGCCTGTAAATTGTACACAACGCGTCACTAAACTAGACCGTAAGAACACACTTGCCTAATGGGCCGTTCAAGCCCAACACTTTGGCCCGAGGCCCAAACAACTTGGCCGGAGGCCCAACCCATACCCAATTACTTTACCTCAGCCCCTAAAACCTTTCAATTAACCGAACCCACCCTACAATCATGATCGGGGTTAACCATGATGTAAAATTTACCCGCTTGCAAGCCAATCGAGTCGAATACGCGCGAAATAAGTTCTTAAATCAATTGTACGCAAATCAGCCCCAAATGGACCAAATTCCCATCATAACCTACTCATTTATCATAAAAATACCACACGAGTTGATATGGGTGGCGGTTCCTTTTTACAACACTCACTTTAACGTTTAAACGACAATTTGTGCACAACCGACTCGATTAGCTAAACACCAACCTAAACAGCCCCGAGTTCCAAAAAATTAATTTTCCCACAGCCTTTAAACCCCCCTAGGGCTGTACAAACTGATTCGGTTGGTCATTTAATCGATTAACGCATCAAACTCAACAATTGACGATTCTACACCCAATAAACCCTAGTTTTCGAACTAAAATCGATTGACCGACCTAAACACCTCCTATGGACACGAAATTTTAATATGATGTAAATGCCATACCTGGGAATCTTTCTACACCAGAAACTCTAATTTTTATCCACGGGAAGCGGGTCAATTGCACCTTGGACGAAATCTGTCCTACAAAAAGAATCGACCAAATTGAGCATCAAAACGATTAGGGGTGAACGAAAAGAGTGTTGGGGATTGTAGTACATACCTTGAACTACTTCTAAGTGCCTTGGAATCGCTCAAAAAGTCGAAGCAAAGAAGGGGGGGGGGGCTGTTCTTCGGCCGATCGCAGCTGGAAAGGGTTTTAGGGTTAGGTTAATTGTTTTATGATATAATAAAAATAGTTACATCCAAGTCCCTCCAAATTGAAGTGTAAGGAAAAATGGAAGGAAAATTTAAGTTCTTTAAGGTACCGGGGTGACGTAAAGGCTTCCGAGAAACGTCGGTTAAGTCCCGAGAGTTATACATACTCTACAAGCTTTAACTCTTGGAACCGGAGTTAACGAGCATTACATAAAAATTGAACATCCAGTTTTTAGGTTTATGAAAACCGTTTGATTTAAGTTTTTCAATTTTTACTATGGGTTTAGTTTTGCCATTTAGGCTTCAAGCTTTTGAGCAAAGAAATTGCACGGTATTCAAAATCTAGCAGTTGCCAATTTTTTTTTAGAACGACTGACTTTCTTGTATTTAGGCTATTTCGCACTCTCCAAATTTTGGAGCTTCGATGCCCCACTCTGGCCAGACTATGATGTTTGAACCGGGCTCACGCTGGCTTCAGAGTTTGGCTTGGGCACTCCCCGTGCTAGAATTAAAAATAATAACAATAAATTAACTCATCTATTATTTTAAACCGAACCTTATTTAAACACAACAATTTATTATAATTTAAGGAAAATTGGAAATAAATAATCCCACCTTTTGTGTATTGGCCGATAATAATCCCACCTTTAAAAATCACTAGCAACGGTCCCACCTTTTAACTATTTTTGTCTCACTGGTCCTCCATTAAAAAATACTTAACGTTGTTATGTTTTTTCCCTAATTTCAAACCGATGTTTTAGGGCTTTTGATCGGAAGAACGATATGAGTCAACTGATGAAAAACTTATCTCGAAACGGTGATTCAAATGGTTTAATTTTTGTTAATTGGAAATTCAAGCACCCGAATTGAAACATTGTTTCGTCGTTTGGATTACCATTTCGAGATAAGTTTTACATCGGTCAAATCGTATCCTTCTTCCGATCAAAAGCCCTAAAACATCAGTTTGAAACTAGGGAAAAAACATAACGACGTTAAGTATTTTTTAACGGAGGACCAGTGAGACAAAAATAGTTAAAAGGTGGGACCGTTGCTAGTGATTTTTAAAGGTGGGATTATTATCGGCCAATACATAAAAGGTGGGATTATTTATTTCCAATTTTCCATAATTTAAACACAACTCTTTCTCATTCGCTACAGCAATTGTTCCCAACTTAAAAAATATATATATATGAATCCATTCAATCTGTCAATGTTCGGTTTTAGCCAATTTTCAAACCAACAAACTGACTCTTCCAATCGAAGCCCTAACACTACCCAACTGACCGGCAGGTGCTAATTTCGATCAAAACATGATGAACCACATTCAAATGTTAGGGGAGTGCCCAACTGTCAACCCGGTATTATAACCAACCTGGTTTTGGTTTTCTGCCCAATTCTAAAAACGAGACGGTGCCAGGGACACAAGATCAAGTGGCATAACCCAGGCCGAGCAAAGAAAAAGGCGGGTGCCCGCGAGCACATAAGAAGAAAGACGTGAACGACCCTCCGAATTAAAAGACCGTAATACCGTGGACATAACCAGAGTATGAGACACTTACACGTGCGTGTCTCCCTATCTTTGAAGATCCCGAAGCGTGTGAGTGTTTATGTTATTTATTTTCTTTTATCATCTTTTCTTTTTAATACTAATATTAAATTTTTAGTAATATCTTTTTCTAGTTTTTTTAGCCAACTATCAAAAGGCTGCCATTTATTTTTGAAAAAATATATTGAACATTTTCATAATAGGCAAAGGGGATGACTATTAGCTAAACGATTCTATAACGTCAAAATGGACCGATATAAGCCGTAAATGACAACTTTTCCAAGGGGTTTACGGATGAGTGAAATCCAGATGGGGGTAGCGGTGTCAATGACGCAAACTTCATTGAAAATGCATTGACAGAGTATCTAAGTACCAACGGGCCATCAATTGCATGTATTGTTGGATGCTTATGAGGGATCACTCTAAGTGGGCCGTCAACCCCCGTGGTCTTGTCCGGTAGTAGGTGGCAAAAAAAAAGGTTTAAAACCTCATCTTCGTACAATCCCGAAATGCCAAAGTTCGATGCTCGAAACATCGACGTAAATGATAATGAGTTGGTGAACCTTCACGAGGAGGAGGACTTGCAGCTCACTCGACCGGGCGCTAGAAAACGCCATGGGAAGGGAAAGGGGTGGGGTCGTCCTTGGGTGCGAGTGCGAGTGTCGAATACAAAGACCAATTCGACGAAATGAGCCATCGACTCCAACATATATGTGACATTGGGTATGAACGTCCTCAAATCAATAAGGGGGTTGCCAAGGTCATGAAACAGAGGGAAATGGAAAAATATCTCGACATTTTAAGGACACCGAGCTCCGAAACTGACCTTGATGTCTGGACTCTAGCCAAAATAAGAAGGGATGACAGTAGGAAAAGATACAGGATTTGGAAAAAAGTAATATTTTTAAGTACCCTTTTATGATTTTTAGTTTTTTATTAATTTTTTTTTAGTATTTTAATGTAGTTTTTTAATTAATTTATTTATTTAATGAAATATTATTTGTTTTATATTCATTTTAAAAATTAGAAAAGCATATAGAAAAAATAATTGAGTAGTGATTATAGGACAATTTTACCACTACACATGATCTAAACATCATTCAAAACGCCAACATCATCCAAAACTTCGATGACATCATTCCTATGTTTCTCAAGATGCATTACAACCTTGCAAAGTGCTTGAGCCCATGTTCCCCAATCCTTGTTCCTACTTTTAGATTCATCAAACTCTTTCAATTTCTTGTTTGAAGCCTCATAACCAGATGATTTTCTTGAGTTCTCATAATAAATGCATAATTTTAAAAAAGAGACAAGTAAGCCTCGCAAAGAACTTTTATCCAATGTTGTAGTTTTCTTTACAAGATTTTCCGAATCCGGCATACCGATCTGCTCATTCTGATTGGTGTGTGTGGATATGGTTGTCTATTATATGAGTATATGGAAAACGGGAGCTTAGATGAGCGATTATTTTGAAAAAAAGACGCACCACCCATCCCATGGTTTGACCACATCATATGGGAAGTAACATCAGCTCTAAATTTCCTTCATAAAGCAAAACTAAAAGAAATCTTTCATCGATACTGTAGAAAACTATAGGGGGTGAATAGTTTTTCTTAGGTTTTTGTAGGACCGTAAGTTAGATGTGTAAGACGTGCACGATGATATCTACCATTCAAATATTAAGTGCGGAATCCATAGTATAGGTGAAACACACAAGAATCGCTTTTAACTTCTTTATATTACTTGATAACTTCAAAAGTACAAAGAGTATAACAGTTTATAGAAATGGTACTTCTCTGGATCACTAACTATGAACGTATAAGTCTAAACCACTATATATAGACTTCAGAAGACCTACTTATATGCCATGTAAGTTGTAGGTCACATAAGTTATGCGTCATGTAAGTCTTATACGCCGTAGAAGTAACTTATACGTTTCTAAACATGAAAAACACATCCTATACAGTTATCTAATACATACAAGACCTAAACAATAGACATTTAAGCACTAACAAACTCCTCCTTGGATGCTGCCTAGTTTTGGTCTTCAAAACAATCTTCAAAATCTTCATTCATCAAGTCCAAAGGCCCTTTTACGATACTCCTTTCTTAATTCTTCAAACGATTTGGTCTTTGACTTTTCTTGCGATGTCTTGACTGGTCTGACGCTAGGCTTGTATTGAAATTTGGACCACAAAGCTCTTTTCATTCTCTCTTCACGTTCAGCTTTGAGCTCCACTTCCTCCGTCTCTTTTTTTCGCCCAACTTCCTCTACTTGCTCTCCCAAACCCTTCCAGAATGGATCTTATACAAGAAGCACACATTGGTCACACGTTGGTATTGTTGTGCTTGATCCATATCTCTATCATAATGAATTTGAATCTTGTTGCAATGTAACACATTAATATCTTTCTCCGAGCAATTCATTAGCCACATAGGATCCAAAACATTTACAGTATCCTATGTCTTCTCATCCCTCTTTAACACAATCACAGCTTCTCCAGTTTTCCTATCAAAGCACCACCATCTGAAATAAACATGAAAGTCCTGTTCCATAGGATAAACCGGGATAATCTTCGACGCTTCTAGCATGCAACACCTCAAAGTTCTAACAAAATCATACGTTTCTGGATCTATCTTCACCCTTGAAACATGAAGTGTCGGCTTTTGTGGAGTCCACTTCTTAAATCCACCATTTGGCTATTTGACAAAAAAATCCTATAACTCCAGTATCTAGCCTTTCTTCGTAAACATTATATTTCATATATTTGTGTTAAATTATTGATCGAGAATAGTTAAAATAATGTAAATTGTTAAACCCCGTTAAAGCCTAAAAATATTATTATAATATAAAAATGCCATAAAATAATAAGAGATACATTTAATAATGTTTAACTCCGTTAACCAAATATTTATAACATTTTCAATCCCGAGAGTTAGACTTTGCTTTTGTTTGAATTACAGTTCGAGAAGTTCAATCGTGTCGGATTTCTTTAACGCACTTTCGGTTGCTCTGGTTTCGTTATCATGATTTCGGTTTCATTGCAATGTTTATCTTTAAATTCAAGGTGAGTTTCTCACACCCCCTTTTTAAACATTTTCATATTTTAGGGGTAGCATATGTATCCTAGTAAACTTCAAGTATTTACGGTATTGCTTGCAAACTAAAATTCATTACATGGACTTGTGTGTTTACTTGATTACTTGCTCAGTGGTTGCCTCAATAAGTATTACTTGATTTCAATACTTGCTCGTACGCCCCCCTTTGCACTCAGGTCCATTTGTATCGAGTGGAAAAGGGACCCCATATCCGAGTACGTTGGTCAACTGGAAATGACCTTCGTTTGTTCTTTACATTGCATCGAGTGTAAAGAACCCCTATGTGCTCATTTCACAAGTTTCATGGAATTGTATGATTTTTATGTATTATATCAAACTGTGGGAATCTCACCAGCTATGTTCATAGTTGACTTTTTTATACTTATGTTACAGGTATAAAGATACGAGGATGAAAAGTTAGAAGACACATAGCATGCCTATAGGATATTCAAAGAACAACTTATTATTTGTTTATTTATTTGTTATAACTTGTATTATTTGATAAACTTGTGTTATATAAATATTTAATGAAATAATGTTATTATGGTCACCTAATAATGTCACGTGTGTTTGAGCAATCTTTCTCCAAGCAATTCATCAGCCACATAGGATCCAAAACATTTACAGTATCCTATGTCTTCTCATCCCTCTTTAACACAATCACAGCTTCTCCGGTTTTCCTATCAAAGCACCACCATCTGAAATAAACATGAAAGTCCTGTTCCATAGGATAAACCGGGATAATCTTCGACGCTTCTAGCATGAGACACCTCAAAGTTCTAACAAAATCATTCGTTTCAGGATCTGTCTTCACCCTTGAAACATGAAGTGTCGGCTTTTGTGGAGTCCACTTCTTAAATCCACCATTTGGCTATTTGAAAAAAAAAATCCTATAACTCCAGTATCCAGCCTTTCTTCGGTGCATATAACAACTCCATCGTGCATAGTTTCATCGCATCAATCCATGATCAAGACTTAAGCAATCTTCTCAAATAAGCAATACTCAGACTGTAACACCCCGGCTAAAGAGGAAACGCCTGAGTGTGACGTACAGATTGCTCAAACACACGTGACACTATTAGATGACCATAATAACATTATTTCATTAAATCTTCATGTAAAACAAGTTTATCAAATAATACAAGTTATAACAAATAAATAAACAAATGATAAGTTGTTCTTTGAATATCCTATAGGCATGCTATGTGTCTTCTAACTTTCATCCTCGTATCTTTATACTTGTAACATATGTATAAAAAAAGTCAGCTATGAACATAGCTGGTGAGATTCCTACAGTCTGATATAATACATAAAAATCATACAATTCCATGAAACTTGTGAAATGAGCACATAAGGGTTCTTTACACTCGATGCAATGGACCTGAGTGTAAAGAACAAACGAAGGTACTTTCCAGTTGACCAACGTACTCGGATATGGGGTCCCTTTTCCACTCGATACAAATGGACCTGAGTGCAAAGGGGGGGGGGGGGTACGAGCAAGTATTGAAATCAAGTAATACTTATTGAGGCAACCACTGAGCAAGTAATCAAGTAAACACACAAGTCCATGTAATGAATTTTAGTTTGCAAGCAATACCGTAAATACTTGAAGTTTACTAGGATACATATGCTACCCCTAAAATATGAAAATGTTTAAAAAGGGGGTGTGAGAAACTCACCTTGAATTTAAAGATAAACATTGCAATGAAACCGAAATCATGATAACGAAACCAGAGCAACCGAAAGTGCGTTAAAGAAATCCGACACGATTGAACTTCTCGAACTATAATTCAAACAAAAGCAAAGTCTAACTCTCGGGATTGAAAATGTTATAAATATTTGGTTAACGGAGTTAAACATTATTAAATGTATCTCTTATTATTTTATGGCATTTTTATATTATAATAATATTTTTAGGCTTTAACGGGGTTTAACGATTTACATTATTTTAACTATTCTTGATCAATAATTTAACACAAATATATGAAATATAATGTTTACGAATATCGGATTTTAATGAAGTTTTAACTCGAAAAATTGATTATGTTAATGAATTATAATGGTTAACGAATCAAATTATAAAGTTATCTTTAATGATTGAACGGATTATTTTTATTTTTATTTTTTTTGTTATATATCATTTCAACTAATAATCTATTATTAATATGAGAATTTTATCCTCGTTACGAAGCCTGGATTTTAACTATACGATTTTATAGTTTTAGCGTTTTATACCGTTTAACGAAAATAAATAAATAAATGAATAAATAAAAACAAAATTTAATATTATAATATTAATGGGTTTTGAGAATTTGACGGAATAGGAAAATTGTTTTTTAGGTAAGAATCGATAAAATTTAGTTTATAATGATTTTATTTAATTTAAAATTAGTTTTTTTGATTAATAAAATAAATAAAATTGGTTTTACAAAAAAAATACCAAAAGAATGCATTGACCCAGGTTCGAACACGGGTCTGATAGTTACCAGACACATACTTAACCTGTTGAACCAGACCTTGAGTTTGATTAAGAACAAGAACTTAATATATATATATATATATATATATAAACACGTAAGTTCATCTTTTTCCCTAAAGAAACCCTAGATTTCTATCCCCTTAATCCGTTCAATGTTGGTGTAAATTAAGTTAGGGGTTTTGATTAACGGCTTGAAACGAATAAATTTCATATATATAGTACCTAAAATAGTGTCGGGATGATGGCGAACAAGACTTGGCCGGAGTTGGACAAAACGAGCCAATTTAAGATTATAGAGAGTGTTTTGAGAGAGGATTGAAGATTGGTGCGAGTTTAGCAGAGGGTGTACGTCCTATTTATACTAGTTATAGGAGCGTAGGCTCGTTAAAGGGTCATTAATATGATTGCCGATTTACTGGCGGTTATTACGGGGATTAGACATCGATTTAGGATGTTATAATGTAATTAATGTGTTGATTAAGGATGATTGTTGACGTCAAAGGTCGTTACAACAATTTAATTGAATTATATCGCAAGTTTTACGGGTTTAAAAGTCGTCGGAGTTCATGTCGGCTCGCCGGAAATCTGGCCGGAGATGTGGCCGTGAAAACGTGGGTAGGGAGGGGCTGGAGGGTTGGGAAAATATAATTTAAATCAAAATTTACACTTTAGGCCCTTGTACTATCAAGTTTTATTTAATTACAATTTTGTAGTATAAGTTGCAAATTGAACCTTGTACTTTGAATGGTGATAAAAATAAAGAAGAATTTATATAACTTGGACATTTTCATATTGTACTCGGATAGTTGGAAGATTGTTTGAATAGAAACTCTAAATCCCAAAGTTTCGTTAGTTGCACAAAATGAAAAAAAAGAAAACGAACGAAATAAAATCATAAATCATCGTGAATATTAATTTGATGATGTACGTTAAACATGAAAACAATGAAATGACGAAATGACTCGTTTAAACGAATATAAATATGAATTCAAATAACATTTAACGAAAATCATATAAATACACGAAACGAACGTGAGAAATATTTGTTTATATATATAAAAATTTATAACAAAACCAAAAATTTTAATGGATCGGGTTTTCGGGTTTAAAAAGTAACGAATGTTACAGGATTCAACTTTTAGAAATTTCGTCCCGAAATTAAAATAAAATAAAATTTTAAGTAAAACAACTAATAAAAGGAGTTTGTTAAAGGTTTTAACAATTTTATATATACATATTTAAGTAAAAGGAATAGCGTCGATCTTCGAATGGCCTGAAAGATGCCACAAATGGGAAATATGACAAGCACACTTATATATAGGATGTACCAGCGGCGTATCCACCATGCCCTTATCATACTGCATTTGTCCTGTAAAACCCCGGCTTGAAGCGGAATACGCCCGGGTGTAACGTACAGATCACTCATAAGCTCGTAACGCCATTCAAGCGACAATAATTATATTTATTTCATTTCAATACATCACAAATACACAATCAAATAACAATACAATAAACATTGAATTTCATTATGTTGTATTTCTAATACCCTAATGGCCCAACTAATCTAGTCCTCAATCCTTAGACTTCAACCTTAGTACGTTTAATATAATATAATTTGTCAACAATAATGTTGGTGAGAATTCATAAAGTTTTGCATATATATAATACGAAAAGTATGAAATTCACAAGTCAAGATGTATAGTCTCAATCATATAGCAAAAGAAAAGGAAATACAAGATATTCGTGTTCGCTTGACATAAGTCAAATCTACTAACGAACCCCCGTTCGCCGAGCTACTTGGAGTATAGAATAAAATAATTATACCGCCATTAACAAATGAACGGCGCGGGTACGTCCCGTCGGACCCTCCCACTATGAGTATGTGTATGATACCGCCATTAACAAAAGGACGGCGCAGGTACGTCCCGTCGGACCCTCCCACTATGAGTATGAGTCTCCACCAACAAAACAATAAACAACTAGCACATAATCACATAATGTACAAACAATATGTTGCGAAACAAATACATACAAGACACACATGTGAATTTTAATTTGTCACAAGAAGACCAAGTTTGGACGTGCTACACCCCAAAACGTGTAAAAGTAAAAAGGAGTTATGAAAACTCACCTTTGAGTTTGAGGATACTTGGACGAAAAACGGAAAGCGAGTATAAAGAATTCCGAAACGGTCAAATGTCACGAACTATAAAGGAAATATAAAGGGAATCAAAACTAGCTATCGGGATTTATTAGTTTAATTTTTATAGTTTAAATGTCAATTTAATATATATATATTTTTTTTTTTTGAACGACGACTTTCTCAGTTAAGTGATAACGCGACCGCATTCACGGTCCCATCACCCTCGGTCCAGACTATGTTGACATTATCGGGACCCACGCTGGAACCTAAGGATCATTTGGCATTTCCGGTAAAACCCCGGTCACCCCGCCCGAAGGCAGGACATATATATATATATATATATATATATATATATATATATATATATAGGGTAAGGATCCTAAAAGAACCATTCGCAAATTGAGAACTTTGAGAACCATTTTGGACCACTAAAAATCCCTCTAAAAAATATTAAAAAAAATTATAAAACAAACAAAACCGAAAATTTTAAAAAAGTAAAAAAACCAAAATTCTTATATTTCATTCCGGTTTCATGAAAAAAAAACCGAATTTTTTTTCTTTTTAATTCGTATTATACCTATACACATATGTATACTTTCATTTAGTCTCTAGTTACGTAATATACACATATGTACATTATCATTTACCTTAAATTATACATATGTGTATAGGAAAAAACATGTGTGTACATATTATACATATATGTATAATAAAAAAAACCAATTTTTTTTTAATTCGCATTATACCTATACACATATGTATACTTTCATTTAATCTCTAGTTATGTAATGTACACATATGTACATTATCATTTAGCTTAAATTATACATATGTGTACAGGAAAAAAACATGTGTGTACATATATGTACATATTATACATATATGTATAATTTAGCTAAACCGAGAACTTTTTTACGTTTTTTTTAGAAACCAGGATGATAAATAAGAACTTTGGTTTTTTTAATTTTTTAATTTTTGTATTTTTTTGTTTTATGATTTTTTTTATTTTTGGGTTTTTTGTGGTCCAAAATGGTTCTTATAGTCTCAATTCCCAAAAAGTTCTCATATGATCCTGATCCTATATATATATATATATATATATATATATATATATATATATAATTTAATATTATTTTAAGTTTTACGGGTTTTTAACGGTTTATATTGTTATAATATTAAAGTTTAACACTAATATGCGAGTAACAATATTACAACGTACGGATTTTAAATGGAAAATTTATTTCGAATAATTATAATAACGCATTAAAGTTAACGAAATAAAAGTTAACTAATTTTAACGGTTTAAGTTATTTTAATACTATTTGGTTTTTCATTTAAACGAGAATTTGAGTCTTTACAAAGCTGGGTTTTAGTAACATGATCTTATCTCGAAAAAATAATTATGTCAACTAATTATAAAGTTTAACGAACAAAATGAAATTAACGGATTAACGGTATGAAAGTTCGTTTTTTTAGAAGGGAAAATGGTAAAATATATTTTATTCTTAGTTTATAAAAAAATATTTGGTTAAAAAAATTATTTTATTGAAATTATTTTGATTTTTAATTATTTATTTGATTTAATATTATACTAAAAGAGTTTACAAAAGAAGAAATGAAAATTAGTGCAATGAACTGGGTCTGTTGGTTATCAATACAAAGGCTTAACCACTAGACCAAATCAGTTTATTTGCTTAAAGATAGAAATAGAGTAAATATAAACAAGTATGAAGCTTCATCATCTTCTTCAAAACCCTAAGATTCAACCTCTTAGATCCGTTCTATGTTTGTTAAATTCATGTTGTGGGTTATATTTACCGGCTAAAAGCTAATAAAAAACATATAAAAAGTACCTTGAAATGTTATGTTTTGATGATTGTAAGTTCCGAATCTGGATCAATACAAATATGATATCAACAATCTAGGTGTTGGCGCGGAATTCCAACACTAGATGATTCAAGAACCCAAACAAAGCTCAAAACACGTCAAACACAAGAGTGGCTTCAAAACATACGTTAATATTAACGTCGGGTGCTTAAGCACTATCAATACAATACTCGTTTAAGAAAACCTTTAGACGGCTAATGACCACGTTAATGAACCACCTTTAAACCCTATACAAGATATCTATATATAGGGAACTAACATACTAGCCCAACAACAGCCCAAAGCCCGCCGAGAACCAAGGGGATCTCGGTTTACATACACGGCCCAAACAAAACAAACATACCAAGTACAAACCAAATAACTAGGCCCAACAATCTCCCCCTTGGTTTGTAGCTTGGTTCTCAATCATGCTCCATATAATCGATGTCAGCGTCTTTCAAACCACCTGCCCAAAACTTGCATCTGATAATAGACGCCACCATGCTTGTATATTATTTTGCAGCCAGTTCAAAAATCGGGTCGGCTATTATCTGAAATGCACTGAGTGTCTTGATGTCTTTCTTTCCAAGCTTCAGCAGATCTTGTGGGTCAACAAATCTATACTGCCCTTTGCCCTTCTGCAGACGAACAACCACGGTAGCAGTTTCACTGTCATACATCCAGAATCTCATATTATCTAGAGTACCATCTGGAATAGCTTTAGGCACAGGAATATGAGTGACTTTCTTTGTAGCAAGCCACATGACATTGACCATTGTCTTTCCTGTCTTTGGATCCACGACCCCCTTCGCTTTCTTCAAGAATGAGTCTACAGTTGCCATCTTTGGAAAGCCTTGATCAACTTGATTTCTTAGAAAGTTCTAGAAATCCCTACTACGTTTATCATTTGTTGGATTGTGGAATGAAGAGTTTATCAAATCACTGAGATCCACCTTCGTCCAAGAGCCAAAGTCTTTCATCTTATTATAGTACTCAGTGGTCCCAGACTTTCGTTTAACCCACCACATGTTCTTTTCAGCATCAAAACCCCATGACACAACTCCAGAACGATCTCCATACATATCCGAAAAACCCTTTTGAAAAGTAACAACGAATCTGTCTGGATGATCGGATGATTCAACATTCTGATTGGAGTTTTTCATCACTAGAAGCTTTTTCTGAAGTCTATCCGACCTTTCTTTGGTTAGTGGAGGTTCAGATAGATACTGTTTCAGCGTCTCAGATTCATCTATACTTTCAGAAAGACGAACGGTAGAGCTACCACCTTGATCAACATCTGACATCTTTGAGGTTTTATCATTAATCCTCTTGAATTCATCTCCAAACTTTTAAACAAGCTTTTATCGGAGGTCTAGATAAACAGCAGTTAACTCTCCCATGTTGGACTGAAGCTCTTTGATCCTGGAGTCTTTATCAGAATTGCTGGCTTCCAGCTCTTGAATACGCACATCTTTCACGACAGAATCTTGTTCAAGTTCAAAGTCTATGTTGAAGAGCTTGCACATCAACGGGAGCATCTTCAAGCACCACCCCCTTGCCTTTATCTTGCAAATATCTTTCTTGCATAGCCAGAATCTGAGCAACCTTTTCGGAAACATTTGAGCTTTACTGACCCAGATTGGACGGGCTAGAAGATCCAGAAGCAACATCAGTGTATGGCATAGTAGCCTCATCAGTGGATGGAATATCTGACTCAAAATCAAAACCACGAGCAATGTCATCAAGCATCTGATCTTGAGTCAGTGGCTCTGCAGTGGATGAACATGGTTCAACTTGAGTCTCAGGAGCTTGTGACTCAGGTTGTGATTGTTGCTGTAGGCTAGTGGTTGTGGTTGTTGCTGGTGTAGTGGTTGTTGTTTCAGTTTCACGAACCAACACGCCCGATCTCGGATCTTTCTTTCTACGCTTTCATGGAATGAGATCAGCGGCTGGTTCCTCAGGGATATCAACTTCTTCATTTACAACAACTGCCTGAGGAGGCTTTAGAGCAGTTGACTGCAATAATTTTTTGAAAGCTTCAAAATCTCTTAATTTCTCATCAGTCAGAGCAGTATCTTTTTCACGGTGTTCTGTCTCTTCTTCTTCATCTGAACTGATCTCAAATGTAGCAGGCTGCCTTTTAACAGGTGTCACATGTTCATCTACAATTTGAGCTGTAACTGGTACAGCCTCAGTCTCAGCAAATTTACCAAACTTTTCCAAAGCAATGAGGCCCTGATAGACAATCTTGGAGCCTTTCCTGGACTGCTTCATTAACCCAAAGGTGTTGGGTCCCATTGACTTCATGTCCAGTGCATCAACAGATTTGACAAGGTCAGTGTAGTGAGAGTCAAAAATCATCTGCAGAAATCTGGGATACATGAGGAACATCTCTTTCTTCTTCCCTTTCAGATTGCTCATCATTTCATTAAAAACGAACTTGGAGTAGTTATAATTCCAATCCATGATCAGAGCAATAACAGCAGACATCTGAGTATGACTGATCTCGTCAGATCCCCCCTTTCTTCCTGACACCCATGTAAAGAACGCGTGTATCAAAAATCTCCAGTATGGGTGAAATAATTTCTTGATTGCTGGAGGATAAGCACCCTCATAACCCATCCTAGTGAGAATCTCAAAGACGGCAGTAGCAGAGTATTCTGTTGGGTGATCAAGTTGATCGCCAAACAGGAGCACATCTCTTATAATAGTCTCTGTGATGACGACCGGCTTTTTCTGCACTTTGGAGTCAATCGACACAACTCCATCTGCTCCTCGTGGATTGATTGAGGCATTATTCCAAAAATCGGTGATCATCTTTCTGCAAATGACAGGGTTCTCTCGTAATGCGTGAGAGATCCTGCAAGTGTTGAGGCCGACAATCATGGACTTGAATTCCTTGTGAGCCAGTGGTGGATCAAACAAGTGTCCAACTATGTTATGTGTGTCTACAAACTTTAACGGGGTTTGATCAGCCATTTCTGCATCAAACAAATCAAGTTAGTAAATTAATAAGGTTTCTTATCAAAAACAAGCGTTTTTTGTCCAGATTGACCGAGAACATGAGTTCTCGGTTAATTCCAGCGTTTTCGGTCAACGAAAGTCAACCGAGAACATAAGTTCTCGGTCGAGGCTAGGAGATCTTGGTCAACGAAAGTCAACTGAGAACTCCTTGACAGTGGGGACAGAGAACCCTTTGGGTTTCTTCTTGAAGTGTGTGTCGTCTTCTACAAATCACCGAAATCTCCATTAATCCTACAACGCAACCCCTTTAATTTCCGACAATTAACCCTAAAACAATTTTCCAAATCGTTGATGACTTAAAACCTTGCATCTCACAAGAGTAAGTAGTTTGGAGATCACTCATTACCTGTAATACGATCAAAAGGAACACCACATACAATAAAATGTGATTAGCTTATGTTTGTGTGATTTTCGGCTGAGAGAATTTGAAAGTTTTATTGAGTGAATGAGAACAAAATTTGGAATAAATATTATTTATACCCAAAAGAGATGGGCCGAAAACCTACAAACGAGCCCAACCCTTTGTTTCAGCCCAAAGACATGCAATCCAGTCTAAGGCCCAAAGTAATACAAACACATTGAAAACGACCCAATTAAGTCACATGTTTCTAGGAGAGTGATTTCGATATGAAGCTTATTTTAAAAGAACATAAAACATAAAGAAAACAAGAATACACATACACACACACTCTTTTTGTATTTTTCTTTTTCTCCCCCTAAATTTGTACAGAAATTATAACACAACAAAAAAATATGTACACAATTTAAACCTCAAAAATACTCATATATGTTGGAATGATGGGATCAAATTTTAGTTTTGTAAAATCGCCGTCGTTTACGAAAAGATCCGAACATGAGATCATATTGATTAAGGTACTTTCACAATGATTCATTTTCAGCATTATTGTGACATAATGAAAAGGTTGATAGTGGGTAATTTTCATGAATTTCATTGCGAAAGTGATAGGGTTAGGTTCAATTTAGACATAGAACTTACATGGACATCACTTATGGAACTCTGATGCCCCTTATCTATTCTCAAGGCGTATTTGGCTTTCCCAAGATCACCCCAATTTAACTCCAACCCCCTAGTACTTGATCAAAATATTTTTCTCTATACAAAATGATTATTAAGCTTTAAGGTTGAACGTTGGACTTACATGCCATCCGGACTTACAAGCCTTACATTCAGGGTGTTTAGAACTTATTTGGATGCCCCACCCCTGTAGTTCCCTGAGACCCCTTTAAGCTTTTAGAAAACAATTTAATGATAAACTAAATAATAATAATAATTTAATTTTTTTTATGAGATATAACCCTTTTGGTGATCAAGATACTAACGGGCTCGTGTAGGACAGGGTAATTGCTTTTCTGCCTATCATTTAGAGAGATGTGTCTAGGGACATGCATAAATTTTCAAAATGACTCTCCCACTAAGTTTAGCAGATTTAGTTTGTATCACTTCAACTTTTACGTATCATGAAAAGCTTCCACACACATCAATAACTAATCAAAAGCCTTTTTAGCCTAATAACTTCACACGTTAGGCACTCAAAATCAATTTATCTACCATTTCTCAAAGGTTAGATCAATTTTCATTTGAAAAACTTTAAGCTATCTGAAAAGCTTTCAGCTGAATAATAATAGCATTTCCCAGATGATATTCCAAAGACGATTTAAATCCAATCACCCCAACTGCCTTCAGTTTTCAGGTGAATGGCTATCCTATGTGTCTACATGTAGACAATAGGACCAAACACATAATAAAATGTGTCCATCAAACTTTAAGTGGCCGACATGATTTTCAGTGAAGGAACTTAAACCGATAGTTATGTATGTTCAATTGCCCCGGTCACTTTCAGTCCTAAGGTTAATGGCTATCCCGTGAGTCAAGAATTGATGACAGGACCAAACATATGAAATATATCCGTTGAACTTGAGTAACCGGCATGATTTTAAGCAAGAGAATTCAAAGCACAGAACAGATCACACTCGCCCCGGATGCTTTCCGTCTTTAGACAAATGGCTATCCCTTGTGACTCTATAAGTAGATCACCGGACCAAACATATACAAGTATATGTTCATCAGACTTAAGCAACCGACATAATTTTAAGCGAAAATAAAGCCTTACACTCACAATAGATTACACTCAAAAAGACTCAATCCTCGAAACGAAACACAAGTCACACACTTTTCAATGGTAACAAAATCCTTAACTGATAAACCATGTACCAAATCATTTTTAGCAAGTCGGTTTAGATTTTTCACATTTGCATGACCAAGACGACGATGCCAGAGCATTGCATTGTGTTCAGACACTTTTGAGAACAAACAGGTTATTTCATCAGGAACATTTTTGTTCATGTCGATCACATAAGCATTATCTTTTCGTTGTGATCGAACAAGAATCCAGTCTTTTGGGATAATGATACCCGGTTTCAGAATCAAACACTCCTTTTTAGTAAAATGAGTTGAAAACCCTTTGTCACAGATTTGTGACACGCTTAGCAAACTGTGCTTCAATTCAGGAACGAAATTTACATTTTCAAATTTTAAGACACCGTTACTTACAGTACCCTTCTGTGTGATCTTTCCCTTTTCTCCACCCGCAAAAGACACATACCCACTATTAAAAGTTTGAATGTCGTGTAGCTAGGAAATGTCTCCTGTCATGTGCCTGGAACAGCCACTATCAACATACCGCGGTCTGATGATATTCCTCCATAGCTGCTCCTGCACAAAGTGCGGGATTAGTTAGATTTTGGCACCCAGTCCATAGTGACACTGGGTACACCTGACTCATCTACACTAGTTACGGGCTGCCATGACATATCTTCTTGATTATCTAACATGGAAGAAGAAACCTTCTTTACCGGAGACTTAGGCATCCATTTATATTTACCATTGAAAGATTTACTTTTGTTTGTACGAATGGATGGTTTAGTCTCTGGCTTGCGTGTAGAGGGAACAAACGAATTTGTTCTCCCAACAGGCCGAAGTTTAGAAATTGAGTGAGCTTTTGAAGTAGAAACATTGTTTCCACCCCTTTTCCGAGACATGTTAGGCTTGGTCTGATGAGAACTAAACCTGCCAGATTTGTTTCGGTTCCAATCACCGTCAGAGGGATTAGCCGTATAATGCCTAACTCTTTGCCTGCATGAATTATGAGGCATATAGGGCATATTCCTCTGATAAAATCCATAATACGGAACATATGGACGATGTGGACAATATGACCGGGAGTGCCACAGTTAAAACACGTTTGTCGCTTTATGAAAAAATCATTTTGGGCAACTCCTTGTCTGGACTGGTTGTGTGGACCAACTTGTTTAAACTTGCGAGAACCATGTTTCACATTTTGAAACTTATCACCTTGTTTGTCATTAGAGCATCCCTCTTTGACAAGTTTAGGTGGTAGATACTTGTTGAAATTTTTTGATTTTTCAATTTTATTTGAAACTACATTTTCAGAAATTTAAAGTTTCAACTGAATCAACCACACAAAAATCGTTGCTCTTTAAAACAGAGCCCACACAAACAGTTGGAATAACAGAATTCTAAACAGGTAGTTTCGAAGTAACATCAGAATTAAAGTCTTTATTAAACGAAACACAAGCTTCATCATCCTCATCAGTCCAATCCTCAACAATTACTTTCTCTGCACATGAAGTAGACACGTTAGTATCGTTCACTCCTGAGGTGGATGCACTCACATGATCAGTTACGTCATTCTTATCATGTTTACCGTACTTCATGTCCTGTACCATTTCTTCCTGCTCTTTGGTGACAGGAAGTTGGACATAGTCGTCATTGTAAGGTGGGGGTACCTGAATGTACCCTAATCCCTCACCTTCCCTCTCCTTCCACCATAATTTATTATCAATCATTGAGTTTACTACTTTACTGGAACCCTCGAATTTTTTAAAATCAAATTCAGCTCTTTCAAATTTAGCGTTTTTCAAAATTTTCAATTTTGAGGCTTCCAGTTTAGCATTTAATTCAACAATTACCTGCTTAGGATCTAGGTGGTGACAACACTTTAAACTGAATTCAGACTTAAGCTTAGAGAGATCCTTTTTATACGCTTCTATTTTATCTACGAAGGATTTTTCATTTTTCTTAAGTTTAAAATTTTCTGATTTTACTCTTTCCATGTCTCTGATTAAGTTATCATTATGAAGTTTATATAAGTTAATTTTGTCAACACAATCTAGAGAGCATGGTTGAAACCTTACCTCAGATGAGCTGGAGGGAGTAAACGCCATGAATGCGAATTGAAGTTCCTTGACTTGCTCCTCAGTAGCGTTTTCCTCTTCAATGTCTTCAACATTTGCAAAATTTGCAGTCTGACTTCCAATGTTGAGAGCAGCCATCTGATCCTCCCAAGAGAACTGTTGAGCAATCAATCCCCTTTCACCATTTCTCGAACTCTCACCAACATCTCCCCTAGCATTACCCACTGGAACCAGCGCCTTTTCTGTGTTTCCTTCCTTCGCTGGGTTAGTACATTCACGAGAAAAATGACCCGGCTCGTGACAGCTATAACACCTCAGAGTGCCCTTGTTAAAACCCACTTTCTGATTATTTGGCATGTTCTAATTGTTTCTACCAGTCCTCTTAGTGAATTTCTTGGCACGAAACACTGCCATGGCGATTTGCCAAGCGATATCCATTTCCTCAACATCATCAGGGTGAATCTGATCGAGTTCAGCAGCCACAACTGGTTGAACCAAGTCTCCAGCTAGAAATGCATTATAGCAGTTCATGAATCCTGCCATTAGAGCTATGTTCTCCTGAGTCTCTTTCGGAATTAAGGGAAACTGGCTTGAGTTCAGACCATGAGTAGTGCCAGCAGATGAAGGTTATGCTGATGAAGAGTGAGCAGACTTAGTGAAGAAAACTGAGGCTAGTTGAGGTGGAATAGCAGAGGAATGGCCCTGAGTGGACTTAAACATCTGAAAGTTTCCTTGGGTTGGTGTTGCTGAGTGGCCTTGAACATAGAGAAACTCTCTTGAGAAATGAGAGCATTGTTGGAAGCAACGTTGTAACCAGTTGCACTGTAGGAATTAGGATGATTTATTTCACATTTCTTGTCGTCCATATCACATGCCTTGATAGTAGCCATCATCTCAGAGATCGACATTTTGTTGAGATCTTTAGTCTTCTTTATAACAACAACATTCATGTCCCAACTTTTTGGCAATGAGTTCTCCAGTTTGTTGTTTATCTCTGAAGTTGCTAGATAAATACTGGCGGATCTCATTTCAGTCACTAGAGATATGAACCTTTGGAGTTGAGTTTCCAACGACTCCCCCAGAGAATGGTTGAACATGTTGAACTTTTGTCGCAGCAGGTCTTGGCGATTCCTTTTCATATCTTCATTTCCCTCATACACCTCGATTAATGCCTCCTATAGTTCCTTGGCAGATTGAAGTTCTCTAAAACCAAGGACAATCTCAGGAGAAAGAGCCATGGTTATAGTTGATAGAGCTCTTTTATCCTCTTCAACTTTGGCAAAATCATCATCATCATCATACTGTGCCACTAGCTTCACAACAACCTCATTTATATCTTCACGTTGATACGTGATGATTTGGGGTCCTCTAACGATGCTTCTCCAGATCTTGGCATCTTTCATTTTAACATATTTTTCAAAACAAAATTTCCACTCGCTGAACCCCTCATGAGACAATAGGCGAGGTACACGAGTTGTTGTCCCCATTATTGAATCTAATTCTTGATGAAGTAGAGCACTTAATGATACATTGCTGTTAGATAACTTTTCCATTTTTAGAATAATTTAGAAACTTATTTTGGTCCAGAAGAAATTATAGTCCAAATCCAACTAACGGGTCCAAATCAACTAATCAGGTCCAAATAGATCCGGCAGTTTTACTAAGCCGAGAACTAAGGTTGACCGAAAACACCTTCAGTCAGCAGAGAACACCTCTATTGACCGAGAACAATGATTATTGACCGAAAACTCAAGTCAACCGAGAACTGCCCTAGCCGAAAACTGGTAGTGGCCGATAACTGATTATGGCCGAAAACTAGTTGTAAGCCGAGAACAGTTGTGGCCGAGAACTAGTTGTGGCCGAGAACCCTGATTCTCACCAGAAGTCAATCTGTAGCGTAACAAACTTCCGAGAAAGATGTGATTTTGGTTTGTTTCCAAACCAAAACTAATCTATTCCCAAAAGTGAATCTCCTTCTTCTCCGATTATTTGTGTTGGAATTACGTATGCCCGAGACACATACTTATACTAATGTGGCTAACTGTGTTTGGTCCAAGTCGGGTCATACCCAATAACAAGCTAGACGACACCAAATGTATTCTTTTAACGATTTGATCATTTAAATGAATACCGAACACTACGTGTTTAGAAAATTGGTTTTCTAAACAAACACACTTGAGGATTCAAATAAATTATTTGGATAATTTGTTTATATAAACTAATTATTTAATTGGTTAAATAATTAAATAGATGTATGCACATTTTATGAAAATGAGTTTTATAAAATGAATGGAGATGTTTTAAATGTTAAAACACAAAACAAAAAAAAAAAAAAAAAAAAAAAAAAGGAAACATAACAAAACCGGCCACCCATGTGGGGGTGGTGGTTTTGCCCAATCAAAGACCAAGATACTCTTTGGTTCTCCTTTTATGTTCCTCCATTCAACACACATGCATTTTGGGTCTTGTTTTTGAATCCTTTCAAGTATAATCAAGCTTCAAAACTCTCTCTTTTTCTCCCTAATTAATCACGGCAGCAGCAGCAAAAAAAAAAGGGGTTTTGTGAGCTTGTTTTGGTGTTCAAGAATCCTAGCAAATAACTTGGTGTTGTTGCAAAAGGCTTGGGGTATCACTCTCTTGAGGTTTTCTTCTTTGGAGGCTTGCCTTTCATCCATCATCCCCTTCAACAACCTACATCATCCTATAAGGTATAAGGAGGTACATTTACATTTTGTGAGCATATTGTTCTTGTAATATTGATCCTTGTTCATTGGGTTTTAATTTTAACATAATGGTATGTTCATAACAAGTTTTAAAATCTAAGCTTCCGTTGCGTTTTCTTGTTAAAATGGTTAACTTGAACTTTGATAAGCTTGTATAAAACCCAACAATGGCATCAAGAGCCGGTTACAAGGACTTATGCTCCTTGCATGTTCATAAATTTCGGATTTTTTCATGGGTGAAAAGGGGGTCCGAAATTTTGGTGGATTTAACCCCTCATGGTTTTGTAAGATCTTGACATGCATGCAAAGATCTTAGGAAACCATTTAACATTTGGATGTTGAAAATATCAAAATTGCATTTTTGGGGGGGGGGGGTTTTGGGCCGTAGCCTCTTGGGGGGGGGGGGGGCCGATTCCTTTTGATGTTTTTGGGCAATGGTTGCTTAGGTTGCATGCTTAGAACATTTGGTATGTTTGGATGTGTCATAACCGAAACCGAGACCTTGGATGTGTTGATTGTTGTTATGTGTATGTTGGTTATATTTATTATTCAATATGGTTGTAATAATTCATATTTTAGGCTTGTGTAATTTATTTATTCATAAGTTGGTATGTAATAAATAGATTAGTTGCATTTTCTTTGTTTTAGAAAAATATGTATTAGGATACATTTTGTAAAAAATTGAAGATGCAAGAATTGGTGGATTTGGGCCTTGGACCAAATTTTGGGCTTGTTGGGCCTCACCGGCCCATCATGGGATTCAAGCCCATTAAGCCCATAAATTTCACTCTTGGGCCCAAGAAGACTTTTGGAAGTTTGGAGCCCATTTACAAGCCCAACAAGAACACAACAACTTGGAAAGGATACTTGAAGCATTTGGATGCAAGATCAAGTGGGAGTCAACATTCCATCCTTGTGTCATGTTTTGTCCCTTAGGTGAGACTTATGACCTATACTTGTTTCGGCTAACAAGTATGGTCAAACTTAGCGGTTCTCGGTTATGACTATATTTTGCATGTATGCTTGGTTGTTTGTTTTACTTTATGTAATGTGTGGTTGATAGATATTAGGATATCCAAACCGTCACATAGGAACGACAACTAGCATAAAACGGGTTCTAATATATATTTGGTAATATCGCGTCAATTAGTTAATAAAATGGGTTTATTAAAACTAAGCGATTACTCACATATAATAAAATTGGTTTTATTATAACTAGAACCTTGAAAATTGGTTTTCAAAATCGCCATATTACTAAATGCATGTTAGGATATGGCATAATGTTTTTCAAAACTAGAATATTGGAAAACTTCAAAAATCCCTTTTTCATAATTACCAAGGAAACAAGTCTAACACCATCCTTTTGTATGACACTTAACGTATTAGGGAACTTTAAATGGGATAAAGGTCACCTAACCATTTTGAGCAAACTAATATACTTAGGGTAATATTAACATATTTGTGGGATAAAGGTCACCTAACCACTTGTATGTTAATCTTACATGTTTATACAAGTAGGACGACTTGAATTGGAAACCATGTGATAAAGGTCACCTAAGCATGGGGTCCAATGGTGTTGATGGGATAAACATGCCAACACGAAATAAGGATTTCGAATGGTCCCATACCTCTAGAAGTTGCAAAGGGTTGCAATCGTCAAGGTTGACTACCTTGTTAAATCAAATAACGGGATAAAGGTCACCTAACCGAAATTTGATTTATCGTTGGATTCTAAAATTTAATTATTATTTTAAAATTTGGAATAAAAGGGTATTAATAATTAAAATTGTTTATAATACTAAATAAAACTTTGTTAAATTTTGTAGATGGCCGCTAACAATGCAAACACCTCTACCCATAACACCCGTAACCTATCCTTAAGAACCATCCTTGAAAAGGATCGTCTAAACCATAATAACTTTATGGATTGGTATCGCAACTTGAGAATAGTTCTCAAGCAAGAAGAGATATCATATGTCTTAGACGATCCCATTCCCGACGAGCCTAACGTGGAAGATGAGGAGGCTTATTACGATTGGGTCAAGTACACCAAAGATTCGGTACAAGCCTCTTGCCTCATGTTAGCAACTATGATTCCCGAAATCCAAAAGGATTTCGAGCATCATGGGGCATACGACATGATAACTCAATTGAAGGAAATGTTCCTTCAACAAGCTAGAGCGGAACGTTTCGAAACGGTTCGAGCGTTTCATGCATGTCGTATGGAGGAAACCCAAAGCGTCTCATCTTATGTCCTAAAGATGAAAAGCTACATTGAAAAGCTAAATAGGTTGAATTGTCCCGTGTCTAATGAGTTGGCTACGGATTTGATCCTCAACTCATTGACCAAAAGGTTTGAAACTTTTGTCATAAATTATAACATGAATGGATGGGACAAAAGCATTGGTGAGCTTCACGCAATGCTAAGAACGGCCGAAGCGGGAATGGGTAAAAAGGTTTTACCCGTTCTAACAATCAATGAAGGCAAAAAGGGACATAACTCCAAACCCAAAGCAAGTGTTGCTAAGGGCAAGGGCCACGTCCAAGGAAAGGGAAAGAGAAAAGCCATTACGCCCTACAAACCGAAGGAAAAGAAGCAAAAGGTTGCGACGCAAGATCCATGCTTTGAGTGTGGAGAGATAGGTCATTGGAAAAGAAATTGTCCGACCTATCTCAATGCATTAAAAGATAAGAGGGATGCGGGGCATACCTCAGGTATTATCTTTACTATATATGTTGAACTAAATGTTATTTCTTCAAATACATGGGTACTTGATACCGGATGTGGAACTCACATTTGCAATTTGTTGCAGGGGTTCAAAAGAAATAAACAACTCAACAAAGGGGACATTAGTCTCTTTATGGGCAATGGAGCAAGAGTTGAAGTCCAAGCTCAAGGAGACTACTTGTTAAAGCTTCCAAGTGGTTTGGAAGTAATTTTGAAGAATGTTTTGTATGCTCCTAAGTTAAGGAGAAACATTATTTCCGTGTCCCTTTTGAAACAATGTGGCTTTGATTTTAAATTTATGGATTATGATATTCATGTTTTGATGAATGGCATATTTTATTTTAAAGCTATACCCATGAATGGTATATATGAAATAGATCAAAGTGGTATGTCACATAGTAGTTCAATGTATAATGTCAACACCAAGAAACTCAAGAAGGACTTGGGTGATCCCTATCTTTGGCATTGTCGCCTTGGACATATAAGCAAGAATCGCATGCAAACTCTTCGCAAGAGTGGTATTCTAGAAACCAATGAGTTTGATTCATTTGATGTATGTGAATCTTGTTTACAAGGCAAAATGACAAAGCAACCCTTTAATAAAACTTTTGAAAGGTCAAAAGAATTATTGGGTATCATACATTCGGATGTATGTGGTCCTTTTAGACCAATGACTAGGAATGGTGAAAGATACTTCATTACCTTTATTGACGATTATAGTCGATATGGTTATGTGTACTTAATGAAACACAAAGATGAAGCTTTTGAAATGTTCAAAGACTTCAAAGCTGAAGTAGAAAGACAACTCAAAACCACAATCAAAGTACTTCGTAGTGATAGAGGAGGTGAATACCTAAGTGGTATTTTTCAAGATCATCTTAAGAGTTGTGGAATTATTTCACAACTTACTCCACCTGGAACACCACAACATAATGGTGTGTCTGAAAGGAGAAATCGTACCCTATTAGATATGGTTCGATCGATGATGGCTAGAAGCACTTTACCTCTATCATTTTGGGGCTATGCTTTACTTTCCGCTGTTCGCATATTGAATATGGCTCCAACCAAGAAAGTGGAGAAGACACCTTTTGAAATATGGCATGGAAAGGCTCCATCGCTATCATTCTTAAAAGTTTGGGGTTGTGAAACTTATGTAAAGCAATACACCCCAAACAAGTTAGAAGTCCGATCCACTAAGTGTATCTTTATTGGTTACCCTAAAGATGATATAGGATATTACTTTTACGATCCTAGTGAGCAAAATGTTATTATTGCTCGAAAGGGTAAGTTCTTGGAAACTAAGTTCCTTAAGGAAGGAACTAATAGTAGAACAGTGAAATTTGATGAGGATCAAGAATCACAAGATGATACACAATTGGTTGATACTAGCACTCAACAAGAGGTTGTTGAAAGTGATCAAGTGGTTGATCAAAACACACAAAACGTTCGCAGATCTGGTAGAGTTAGCAATCCACCCGAAAGATATGGATTTTTTGTAGAAGGTTGCTACGTGGTAGATTCGGATGAACCAACCACATACCGTGATGCAATGTCCAAGAATGATTGTGACAAATGGCTTGAAGCCATGAACGTTGAGATGCAATCCATGTATGACAACCAAGTTTGGGAATTGGTTGAACCACCACTCAACTCCAAAGCCGTTGGAAGTAAGTGGGTTTTCAAAAGAAAAACGGATATGCATGGAAACTTGGATACTTATAAAGCAAGACTTGTAGCTAAAGGTTTCACTCAAACTCAAGGGGTTGATTATGATGAAACTTTTTCGCCTGTGGCAATGCTAAAGTCTATTAGGATATTATTTGCCATAGCCGCACATTATGATTATGAAATTTGGCAAATGGATGTCAAGACCGCTTTCCTAAATGGATATCTTGAGGAAGATGTCTATATGGTTCAGCCTGAGGGTTTTGTCGATCCGAAACATCCTAAAAAGGTATGCAAGTTAAAGAAATCAATCTATGGATTGAAACAAGCATCTAGAACTTGGAATCATCGTTTTGATGAAGAAATCAAAAATTTTGGGTTCATCAAGAACGCTGATGAGGCTTGTGTGTATAAAAAGGCTAGTGGGAGTATAATTACCTTCTTAGTATTGTATGTCGATGACATTCTACTATTTGGAAATGACATTCCAACCATGGAAAGCGTTAAGGCTTGGCTTGGAAGTAGATTTTCCATCAAGGATCTTGGTGAAGCTGCCTATATTTTGGGAATAAAGATCTATAGGGATAGGTCAAGGCGCTTGATAGGTTTGAACCAAAGTACATACATTGATAAAATCTTGAAAAGGTTCAAGATGGAAAACTCCAAGAAAGGTTTTGTACCTATTCAAAGAGGGACCATATTGAGTTCAGCTCAATGTCCAAGCTCAAAGGGTGAGCAAGACATGATGAAACAAATCCCATATGCTTCTGCTATAGGATCCATCATGTATGCGATGATATGTACTAGACCGGATGTGTCATGCGCTTTGAGCATGACAAGCAGATACCAACAGAATCCAGGAGACAGTCATTGGATGGCTGTTAAGAGCATATTGAAATACCTTAGGAGAACTAAGGATATGTTTCTGATATATGGATCTGGTGAGGAGGAACTCGCTATAAAAGGTTACACGGATGCGAGCTTCCAAACTGATCGAGATGATTCTCGATCACAATCTGGGTATGTGTTCACTCTTAATGGAGGAGCTGTCTCTTGGAAGAGCTCAAAACAGGAAGTGGTAGCATTGTCCACTACAGAATCAGAATACATCGCCGCTTCATTGGCAGCTCAAGAAGCTGCATGGTTGAAGAAATTCATTACCGATCTAGGGGTGGTCTCTTCCATTCAAGACCCCCTAGAAATCTTTTGTGACAACGAGGGTGCGATTGCACAAATCAAGGAACCTCGTTCGCACCAAAAGACAAGGCACATAGAACGGAGATTCAACTACATAAGGGATGAAGTTGAAAAGGGAAAGATATGTATTCGCAAAGTTGGAACTGATCAAAATCTTGCGGACCCATTCACGAAGCTCCTAGAAAGACCGAAACATGAGCGTCATGCGAGTGGCTTAGGACTTCGATATTCTAGTAATTGGATTTGATCTATTTTGTATTAAAGTTTAAAAGACTTTTGTAATTTAACTCTTTTATATGATTATGGAATCTTGAGTTAAATTCTAATTTTGCATGTTTAATCCATGAATAAGTTATCTTATTCTAAAAGTCCGTAGTCGATCACATTTGTGGGAACAAATATGAAGCAAGACTATTATGAACTAGGATTGGTGGATATTCATAAGGGATGAATATGGAGCATAGGTTTGCTGCCAAAGTTCATAGATATTTATGGGATACAAATATTGGACTGACCCGCTCTCAATATTACTACATGGAGTCGATTGACTTGATCATTAGTAATCTTGAGTAAAGGAGAATTTCATATTATCCTTAGACCTGAGATGTATATTGGGTCTTGATTTTCACCGAGTATTACACTTTGACTCTCCCCTTCGCTATTCGTAAAAGATGGTACATAAGGATGAGCTCGGGTGGAGTATAAAGTGATAGTGAGAGGCGTATACAGTCAAGACGGAATTTGTTCCTCTTATGTGTTGAGAGTTTAGATGTCTAAGGCCTGATAAAGTTGAATTGAAAAGAGAATGATCACCTATGTCTCTTAGATCCAACATGACATCTAGCAACAAAGGGATATAATGATAGATTCACCTAAATCATATCAAGTAAGGAACTTGAAGGGATGATGTTATTGAATGGCACTTCGTCAAACACATTAGGGGTGGTGAACTGTTGTTAGGCGGTATTCACCACTTGCATTAATTTTCTATGTATCTCGTGCAAGTGGGAGATTGTTGGAATTACGTATGCCCGAGACACATACTTATACTAATGTGGCTAACTGTGTTTGGTCCAAGTCGGGTCATACCCAATAACAAGCTAGACGACACCAAATGTATTCTTTTAACGATTTGATCATTTAAATGAATACCGAACACTACGTGTTTAGAAAATTGGTTTTCTAAACAAACACACTTGAGGATTCAAATAAATTATTTGGATAATTTGTTTATATAAACTAATTATTTAATTGGTTAAATAATTAAATAGATGTATGCACATTTTATGAAAATGAGTTTTATAAAATGAATGGAGATGTTTTAAATGTTAAAACACAAAACAAAAAAAAAAAAAAAAAAAAAAAAAAGGAAACATAACAAAACCGGCCACCCATGTGGGGGTGGTGGTTTTGCCCAATCAAAGACCAAGATACTCTTTGGTTCTCCTTTTATGTTCCTCCATTCAACACACATGCATTTTGGGTCTTGTTTTTGAATCCTTTCAAGTATAATCAAGCTTCAAAACTCTCTCTTTTTCTCCCTAATTAATCACGGCAGCAGCAGCAAAAAAAAAAGGGGTTTTGTGAGCTTGTTTTGGTGTTCAAGAATCCTAGCAAATAACTTGGTGTTGTTGCAAAAGGCTTGGGGTATCACTCTCTTGAGGTTTTCTTCTTTGGAGGCTTGCCTTTCATCCATCATCCCCTTCAACAACCTACATCATCCTATAAGGTATAAGGAGGTACATTTACATTTTGTGAGCATATTGTTCTTGTAATATTGATCCTTGTTCATTGGGTTTTAATTTTAACATAATGGTATGTTCATAACAAGTTTTAAAATCTAAGCTTCCGTTGCGTTTTCTTGTTAAAATGGTTAACTTGAACTTTGATAAGCTTGTATAAAACCCAACAATTTGTTCACCGGAAATACAAGCAGACCACCAATAAATCAAGATCTTGAATCCTTGATATCACAATAACGAGCCTGAATAGGTCTAAGGCTCTGATACCAATTTTAAGTTCCAAATCTGGATCAATACAAATATGATATCAACAATCTAGGTGTTGGCGCGGAATTCCTACATTAGATGATTCAAGAATCCAAACAAAGCTCAAAACACGTCAAACACAAGAGTGGCTTCAAAACACACGTTAATATTAACGTCGGGTGCTTAAGCACTATCAATACAATACTCGTCTAAGAAAACCTTTAGACGGCTAATGACCACGTTAACGAACCACCTTTAAACACTATACAAGATATCTATATATAGGGAACTAACATACTAACCCAACAACAGCCCAAAGCCCACCGAGAACCGAGGGGATCTCGGTTTACATACACGGCCCAAACAAAACAAACATACCAAGTACAAACCAAATAACTAGGCCCAACAATGATGAACATGACTTGCCAAAAAAACGAACTTGACGGATTAAATTCGAGATGACGAGAGCTTTTTATGATATTTTGATGATCGGGATAAGTTTAGTTGAAGTGTTAGGAGCTTTTTATAGGCCTAATTATGACGTAAATTGTTTAATGCTCGTAATTGTGTTTTTTGAAACTTTTCCGGCGATTTCGGCCGTTAATGAATTAAATTGGCCGCTATTTAAGTTATAACGAGTTAATAGCGATGATTATAAGTTTTCCGTTATAGTCTACGGTTGTTACGAGCATCTAATTGATCAAAACACGGGATTTAGGGTGTGTAACGGACTCGCCAAAAAAATTTAATGTGGCCAGAAGGTTCGCCGGTTGGAAAAAAACAGGATTAGAGGAAGTGACGGTTGGTGGTTCTTGTTTAATATAATTATTATTTTATAATTTAAATATAAGTTACATCTTTAGTCCCTGTATCTTTATCTTTTTTAAAACAGAAAATAAAACTTAATTTAGTAATTAGACCTTATAGTTTGAAAGGTGAATAAAAATGAAATAAAATTTATATCACTTGGATATCATCATATAATACCCGGATAGTTGACAATTTTATTTAAATCTTTAAATCGTTAAACTTTAAATCCCGGTGTTTCGTTTACTGAATAAAATGAAAAGAGAACGAACGAATGATAAACGTAAACTATTGTGAATGTAATCTTAACGATGAATAATGAACGCGTAACGATAAGTCGGATCGATTAAATAATTCAATAAGAATCGAAGAATATAAAATACATTAAGCGAAACTTGAAAATATAATAATATATTTATGAACAAAACCGAAAATTTTAAATAGGTCGGGTTTTCGGGTTTGAAAAGTAGCGAATGTTACATGTCCCGTCTTTCAAATACTATTCCAGGTTTCGAGTTATTGCACACAACATACGCATTATGTCTTCCATGCGAAGACTTAGATAATTACGTGTCGACCCATAATTACCTTTATCGTCGGATGGCCCACATAATCCATCCCATTATGTGGGTTTTAAAACATATACAATAAATACAATAGATAAAAACTTGGAAATCAAGAATGATGAACTATAGTAATCAAAATTAACGAAATGTATAAACAAATCCTTGAGATCAAGGATAAGCGAAAATATTAGATCAAAATAAATGAAATCGTTAAAGTTTTAAATAATATAAACAATGTTATCAAACTTATAACGAAATGAGTGAAATTCTTGATTAACACCAAATAATTAGAATAACGAATGAAAACTATTGAAGTCATGTATATCTCACTAAATGAAATGATAAGGTTGAGAATAAGAAGGTAAGTGAACGTAGCGTTAAGCTAACAAAATATAAACACGCAAGTTGATAAAGCATTGGGTCTAAGAATAAGTTAAATAAACAAAATTTTAATAACCGAATAGAGCAAATTCTTGGAGTCAATAATAACTCGTTAAACAAATGCAAATTTCCAAAGAAATATCTATGTGAACAAAGACCAAATTGAGACAAATAATTTAAGCTTCGAGATCAAAATAAAACATTGGTCTCGAATTGATAAATCATTGAGATCAATAAAGAATTCCATAATCGAAACTTCGAAATCAAAGTAAGACATTAGTCTCAATCTGATGAAACAAGAATAATATTAAAGTCATTTGATGAAACATTGTGCGAAAGAGAACCAAACAAAATACCCAAAACGATTCGTGCATTGTGACATTCATGGCAAAACCGAGACACCATAGCATTCGTTTATTCAATAAGCGATTAACCGCTTATTGCTTAACAAACAAACGATTAACCAAACGGATCTGGTTATAACCCAGATATCTCGGGGGGGGGGGGGGATCTACAAGTGATAGGCATTTATTATAAGCCAGAATTTTAATATTATGGCCTTAGTATGATAGTAAACCAGTTAAATGAAAACATGCTCGTTTAACTACCCGCTATAGATTTAAAAGCGAAAGAGAGTTACAAAAAAAGCATTGTATCATCCGTTAAGCCGAAAAAGATTTACAAAACACTTAGTGGAAATGTTTTAAGCGATCCGTGAAAATATTTTCGATTTTTACAAACAAATGGTATGTTTTTCTAAATTTACACAAAAATGGCCGAAAAACACGCATTTTCGCGCTATTTGTCGTACCCGATAAATTTTTCACGCCAAAAACTGAACTCGAAATAAATTTGGACTCGGCATTTAATGTACGGGCTTTTAAAACAATAGAAATGGATCAAAACTAGACCAAGGGAGGGGGCCCTTTGGTCCGTCCGCAAGTAGAAACCCCCCCCCCCCCCCCCAATTCTTATACTTTTTCTATATATATCCAAGAAAGATATTTTGGCCATGTTCTTTCAAAATCTGGAATTCCCTGCTGAGTTTGGTACAACACAACCAAAAACAAGGTAAGCCTACTTATTATGGTCCTTAAATCTTTATTTGATCATGTTTAATCTTATATAAACATAGTATGATTACCAAAAATCATTTCTAACCATGAAAAAAATCCTAAAAATGGTCCAAAAACACGTTTTGATCATACACGTGGTTAGGAATTAGAATTATAATTTTTTTAGCCATAAACACGGATTATAGGGTTTAAATGGCGTTTTTACAGCTCAAAAGTTCGGTTTAATACCCTAGCCGAAACCCTAAGTTAAGAGGCTGCCATGTTGATGAAACTTGCTTGTGTTGTGAAATAGGACCTGTATCTAGATTTCATAGAAGCACGAGAACCTGAAAACTTGATAGAAAGGCGAAAACGAACCAAAACCGCTAAGGTAATACCGAATCACTCGATTACGGGCTGTTTAGGATTCGATTATGATGTGCATATTGTTGGTCATAAAACATTTCAGGGACATCAGGGGCAATATAATTGAGTCCCTGTCCAAATTTGGTAATTTTTAGACCATCCGAGAATATTTGGCGAATTTATTAACAAATTGGGACGTTTATTTGGGAAAAATAGTTAATATGCTTGAAAAATTATGAAATTTTGTGGGTCACTCGTAGTTGATATATTATGATCACATATGAAATTTGGGGTTATTTGGAAAACCCTAGGTATGTCTTATGCATTTGCATTCTTTCGAATTTTCATAGTCGTTTTCGGCTCGAAAATGATATTTGGCAAGATTTTTAGATTCTTGATTTGCTACAGGTTATTTTAGGAAGTGTTTTAGTCACTCAAGAATTTTGGCAGATTTTTCATATATCATTTCAGATAAACGGATGATTTTTGGACTAATTATAGCACATAAAATGATTTTTTTATTATTTATAAATCAGTAAATAATTCTATAAATATTTTTATAAAAGTCTACATATTTTATTTGATAAGTGTCTCAATTTTCATGATCTAATGATTAACGGATAATTAATTGTGCTAATTTGAAGATTAAACAAGTTTAATTCCGACGAAAACCGGCAAGTTCGCGATTAACGGACTTGTTAGAATATCAGAACATCAAGAGTGATCAAAAAGCATATTTTCGGATTAATTATGTAAAAATGAACTTTTTGTGAGAAATCCGGACAATTTGGGTAGATTGTGCGCGTTTTTCTCCAAATCAAACTGAATAAACGGAAACGAGCCCCGTAGCGAATCCAGACCCCTAATACGTGATCTTTCTTTATAACTATATCATTTTATCAACCAACACGTTTACCCGAGTTTACTTCCCCATAACTGTTTTTCAAACGTATAAACGAGCAACTTGGCCCAGCTGGTGAAACAGGGAAACTGAGCCAAGTTCGATTTTAAACACCAGACATTGAACAACATCACAATCTAAACCTACTGACACATTTGGGTGTTACAGCCACACCCAGACTAGCTACACAGCCCAGCTTAGTATAAAGATTATAATAATATTAAAATATTAATATTATTATAATATTAACTATAAGGACTAAGTGATAGCAAAGGAAACAGACCCCAAGCTGACCTCGCACTGAGTGCCTACAAAACCGTGAGTTTCATGACCCCATCCTTTAAACTATTTTACGAACTTTTGGGGTGAAAAGCATGTTTATATGCATTATCTATTTGAAAACGGTTCAGATCCTAAAATACCTTAACCTTCATATATGAACAGTCCCTACAAGCATAATGATAAACCGTGTGCTGATGAAAGGTAATTATTATCGTGATTGATATATTAAATGGAAATACTACGAATGCCAAAACATAATGAAATCATGCATGACAGCCTGTTTATACAAATACGCTATATAATGCTAAACACAACAGGTTGGGGAAATAGCGTGGTCTGTAATGGCCATGGGGATAACGTGGTCTGTAATGACCATGGGGATAACGTGGTCTGTGATGATCATGGGACTATAGTGGGCGGAAAGGGAGCCATAATATTAATAAACCAAAGTTGAGTATGGCCTATGAGCCAAGTTCTGCTGCAACTTATGAACTAAAATTGAGTATTGCCTATGAGCCAAGTTCTACTGCAACTTATAAACCAAAGTTGAGTATGGCCTATGAGCCAAGTTTTGCTGCAAATTATTAAACGAACTAACTTGATTATGACATGAGTGTCAAGAAAATATTGTGATTATATATGTTGTTGTGGGCGGAAAGGGGGCCACGGTGATTGGTGATACATGATAAATACTACATTTGTGTATATATATAACTATATATATAAATATCTGTGTATACACATTATGTGAATAGATGTAGGAAATACTGTGTGTAGAAAATACTAATTATTTGTGTATATACTGTGTAATGTTTAAGTTTACGTGAAACTATTGTGGACACAAGGTGGCCATAGTGGTTGAATTTACGGGGAACCGTTGTGTGTGGGAGAGGGGGGGGCACAATGGTTGATATTACGCGGAAAATGAAGGCACGTATTATGAATGAACAGTCATGATTTTATCATAATTTCAAATTTTATTATAAACTTATACACATATATATGTGCATACAAAGATACAGATATACATATATAAATGTAATTACATTTTCTTACATACGCACGTACCTACAAGCTATGACTGTGTGGTACGCAGATCTGATTTCGTTAAAACTTATGAAACTCACCAACTATTTGTAGTTGACCTATTTTAACGTGCTTTTCAGGTACTTAGAAACGTGGAGTAAAGTGCTTATGTGCTATCTGTTTGAGTTGTGATCGATGCTATGTAATCTGGTACAGGCATTCAAGTTAAAAGTGAAGTAGTAGATGGACTAGTTTTGATTATGACACCTAGTTTGTAAAAGAAGTTAGAACAATGTAATCTATTGTAAATTAGTTAGTAATGTTTCTTTATGAACAATGTATTTGATACCAGTTGTATCTGTTACATTACCATTTTACGCTTCCGCTAACCGCTTAACGGGGTGTGACATGTATAGTAGTAAACTCACATGTATATGGTCCATTTTCCCTTAACCAATTATGTTTATGGGAAATCAGTTGTAGACCACAAGATTGAAATAACAAAGTAACTGAAGAATGCAACTATAAAGGAAAATAGTTCACTAATTAACGAATAACGAAACTCGATATTAAATTCGGAAATAGTCTTCGAAAGAAATCGAGACATGAAATTATTTCGATAATGTCCAAACGGAATAATATATATAACCATATATCTATATGAAGAAGGAAGGAAGGAAAACAAAAGGTAGTTTGCGATGCTTGTCTTCTCGGAGATAGGTTATGGTATGAAGGTTGTTATCGGGGCGGTGTTATGATTCCTTATTTGAAACTCGTTGGCGTTTGAAAATGAGGGAAAATAAATGATTTTTGGCATTCGTTAGGCTTGGGAAAAATTAATTATAAAACGTGTTGTTTTTATAAATCAAGGAAAATTAATATAATAATTTACATGATAAAAATATCCTTAGCTAGCGTCAAAACTTAGAAAGCTTTGTAAAACTTTTAGTATAAAAGATTTTCTATTGGGTGGTGCCCTATGAGAATATTATTAATGATCGTCAAATAAAATGTCTCGGTGGAGACAAAAACGTTTATAGTGGTAGTAAAATAGCCTTATAGGCTTAGGATTTGTTTTAAGTAAAATATTTTACTTTATTTATAAATTTATTTTAACCATTGAAAACTATTATAAACATAATAATGGTGGTAGTATTAATGATTGATTAATAATAATAATAAAGGTACAGATAGTAATAATAGCGGTAAATAAGAAAAATGAACCATTTGAACTGTTGTAAGGTTCTTTTTGAAGAAAATAAACATAAATATACTTCGTATAATAAAATATTTTATGAATATATTAATATATATTTATTAAGTGACTATTTTAAAATAATTGAGATTTAGAATTACCAGTAAAAGGTGTTTATAAGAGATAAACGTGGAAGAATATGCATGTAAAATTTATTTATTTAAAAATTTAAGCATGGTTTGATGACTTCGAAAAGATTAAGCATTGATGTCGAAAATCGAATAAACTTTTAGGACGACAGAGTATGCGGGGTGAGTTATCGCATAACAGAAACGAGTTAGATTTTTTAGCGTCTTGCGGGTGTGCTCGATTTACTGCAATAGTAGCGAGTTTGAAGTACGGGCATGGGTTATGGCAGAAGGTGGGGGAAAAATGGTTGGGTAACAGGTCTTGGGAATAAAGGTATGTATATTTATGAGACAAAATTTGATGAGTTGGCTAAGCTTCACACCATTTGGAACATTTAGATATCACGGTAGCGGAGTGGGGAATCATACCTGTCATACAAAGGGTGGGTTCTCGTGTAAATAACTTGGTTGGGTTGGGTTTGAGTATCCAAGAGTTGGGTTGGGTTTGGATTTACTTAGGTATAGCTTTGAAGTTTGAATGTATTGTTTGTGGTTGATAAGGATATCTTGGTTTGTCATGAACGGGATTGCGATGGTCAATTGCTTGATGACTTGGGTCATTTTGTGGGTTGAGTTTCGAGGGCAGCGTCTAGGAGAACGTGAAGACATGTCGCGAAGCGTGAGGGATTCTATGACATGAGTCGTAAATATGAAATTTGTATTAAAATCAAAAGAAGCATTACATGAGAGGTTCTTAAAATCAAAATCCATCTATGAATATGAAAATATAAAGAATTACAATCACATGAAACAAAATTTGAAATTGAAATGCTCATTAGTCAGCATGAGTTTTCGCATTTAAATAATAATAATCTCGTATAGTTTTGAATTAAAATATATCAAATTTTGAAATAAAAACATGGAAATAATACAAACCCAATATAAGTAATGAAATCAAATTGAAAATCGAGTGTTTATGTACCACCAAAACTTTTCGACTTTTCAATTAAAACCATATTAATAATTAAATTGTATAAAGAAAACAAATTGAAAATCAAAAATTCATGTATCACCATGACTTTTCGTTTTTTCAATTCAAAACATACGAAATAATGAGTATTTACAAATAACGAAAACGAATAGAAAATAGACTACTCGTGTATCAACATGACTTTTCAAATTTTCAAAACAGTAATTGAATAGACAAATAAAGGAAATGAATTGAAATTCAACTACTCACATAAGTCAATGACTTTTAAAACCACATCATAAATAATTGAGTCTTCGGAATCACACGTTGTATGAGTCATAATAACTTGTATGTTCAAATAAAAATAAAAATGTGTAATCAAATCAAACCGAAATTTGGGTATTCGTGTATCACCATAACTTGACAGACTTTTAGTTAACAACACATAAATCAAAATGCGTAATCAAATCAAACCAAAAGCTGGTTATTTGTGTATCACCACCACTTGTCAGACTTTTAGTTAAAACACATTGTAAAACATTGAGGGTCGGAGTCACGCGTCACATGAACCACCATGACTTGTGTGACATTCTTAGTAGTGTAACCATATTCTTTTCACAAAGAGAACATGGTCACGTTTGAAAACATAAAGTTGCGATTCGAATAGCGTTTAGTGTGGAACGCTTTGGCTTAATATGTTTCATGCCTTTCCTGAACTCTCCAAGTAAGCAACCAGGTCCGCGTCTGATTGGATATAGGCACATTGCTTATCCTTAGGTTTCAATAACCTTGGTGTCAAGAGTTCGGAAAACAAGCACGTCCCCCTTACAGTTACTATGAACCCGCCACATACAATGTCTTTAAGAAGATGAAATATCGGAACACCGAATTTGAAAATTGCTTGAAATAGCTTTTGAGAAAACTTGTTTTAGGCCTAAGCATTGGACTTGTGTGTGTGTACTTGTGTTCATGAGGCGTTTATGAAATCAGCAGTACTGTAATATAGTAATAGTAAGTGCGTTTAAACAATCAATTAGAGGCTCACACAATTCTATCATGCAACCTAGACATTTAAAAATAAGCTATAGTTACCTAGAACATTACGTCTAATGTCCTATCTTATAGTCACGGCTCTGATACCAATCTGTAACACCCCGGCTAAAGCCGAAACGCTTGAGTGTGACGTATAGATTGCTCAAACACACGTGCCACTATTAGGTGACCATAATAACATTATCTCATTTAAATCGTCATGTAACACAAGTTTATTAAATAATACAAGTTGTAACAAATAAATTGTAAGACCCTGAGTTCCGGGAATCCTACAGTTGGTAATCATATCCAAAATTCATAAATATTTTAAACCAAAGGAAAGTTCATTTTATTAAAACTGTTTTAGAGTAATAAACAGCGGAATAATGAATATCAAAATTTCCAAAACCGGGAAAATGTGATTTTAAACCCAAAGCAATGCATTTTATTTTTAAACCTGTTCAGAGTATAAAACCAGCGGAAAGTAAAAAGTACCAATACAAGTTCACAAAAACCGGGAAATATGCTAAAACCAAATTTGAATACGTTTAGTAATAATTGAAAAGAAACAAATTTGCATTATTAAGTTCCCCGACTTGATATGCCTTCAACCGTCCAAGTAGTCTCGGGCACGTCCAAGCGGTGAGCATCCTCCTCCTAACCTGAAACTCACGCTAACATACAGACAAATTTAGCTTGAGCCAAGTGAGTTCAAGTTTTAATAAACGACATTTATATAAATCATTCCAAGAATTAAAATGTAATACGGGATATGAACAAATAGACAATGGGTAAATGATAGGTAGTCATATTTACATATATATATATATATCCCTATGCATAACATCCATATAATAACATCAAGGTCGAACACGAGTACGACCCAAACACGTGATACAAGATTTTAGGGACCTGTTATTTTGATAGTCACAAGAGCCGCCACCCTTACGGGCTTTCCAGGGCCTGCCACAAGATTTCAGAACCTGAGTAGTATAGTTTGGCCCGGCCAAAATCATCATGCACGCAACATTCCATCCGATAGTGATCATGCCACATGAGCCTCCCCCCTTACGGGCTTTCCAGGGCTCGGCACAGGTTTATAACCTGAGTAGTATAGAGACTCCTCGGACGGTTGAAGGCATATCTAGTCAAAGAATTAATAACGCAGACTGTTTCTTTTAATTTATTACTATAAGCATTTAAATTTTGGTTTTAGGCACTCTTCCCGGTATTTGGGGATTTTGATGTTTATTATTCCGCTGTTTAATTACTCTGAACTGATTTTAATAAGATGAACATGTTTGGTTTTAAATTTTTGAGAATTTTTGGATATGATTACCAACTGTAGGATTCCTGTAACGATTCCGGCAAATTCAGGTATACCCTAGCCGGAATATACTATTTACGTGTTATTCAATACTGAATATATGAATTATAATGTGTTTATACGAGTATATAAGATTCACAGTACGAATTATACTCGAATATACAGCTAGTCGTATTGAAATTACGATTAATCGATGAACGATTATTGAAACCCGAACGAATCGGGGATTACGTTATAGACGAAATATATAATGTTTAGTGATGTGTACGAAGTATTAAGGCTTCGGGATAAGTGAATTATAGCACAGAAAAAGGATTTCGATTTATTAGTACATCGGTACGTTAAACGAAACCTTTAACATCAAACCAAGCAAGAGACGATCGATCAAGCCGAAAAAGATGCACAATGACCGACAATATGATGTGTTGAGTCAATAAATGTCACGGTTTAAGTTTTTAAAGATTTTAAATCAGTTTTATATAAATTTTATTTTTAAGACGAAAAACGACCGTTTTAGCCTCGTTTTAAGCCGAATTAAGTGTTTAACCGAAAAACGAACTGAACCAGATTATCCACAACATTATCCGGATTACACAATCCAAATGTGTGGCTATGGTTGGAGATGTGGGCCCCCCCCCCACACATACATGGACCGATCGGTCCATGATCACCCACACACACACTTCATTTTCTTTTTTCTACATTTCAACTCTCCAAATCCTCTCAACCCTTTACACATTCAACCAACCTCCTTTGATTTATACCAAGAAATCGAGGTAAAGATCGGATTATAGTCGTGTTCATCGTCTTTTTCTCGAGTCATTTACAAGAAAATGAGGTTTAAAAGTGAAAAATGGGTGAAAACCCGAGATGAAACCGATTCTTGCATGATCAAGTGATGTATACAAGTTATACAAGGGATCTTGGTCAAAGAAAGGAGTTAAAAGAGTCAAAAACGAATTTTTACGGTTAAAATATTTGTTTTGATGTCTTAACCGAAACCATGAAAGAAATGGCTTGATTGTGGGTATAACTTGCTTGGTGTGGTGTTGTTGTGTTTGTAGGTGTTGTATCTAGTTGTTAGCAAAGGCTAGAAAGCAAGATCTTTGCGATCTAAAGCTAGAAACACAAGGTAGTTCGGTTTTTCGTATGATTTGTAAGATTTGGACAGATTGTGGTAGACTTAGAGTTGAGTCATGAAATTTCACAGAGATGATCTACACATGAAAATATGTGATCTGTGAAATTTTGGTAATTTTTGGATAAAGGATGAATATTTGGTGAATTTAATGCTCGGTTTTGGCTAAAAATGGTGAAAAATAGCTAAACATCATGAAAAATTCTGGAAAAATTTAGATAAGCTTTTTATAACATATAAAATTCACACAAAAAATTTCAGGTCCATTGGGTAAGTCTAAGTAGGCTTTTCGGTAAAACGAGTTCTAGGGTTTTCTAGCTCGGTTCTGGTGAAAATGGCATGAAAAATGAGTTTTTGGTTCTGTAAAAATTACTGGGAACTATTTGGATGGCAGGAGTCATCCCAGAAAAATTTGGGATTTTTCTAAGGTCGTTTGGTTTTTTCGACATATTTGGTGTTTAAATGACGTTTAAAAATAGATAAATAAATGTTAAATATAAAAATTAATTATGGAAATATTTTTATAAAATTCCTTACTGTCAAAAACTGATTTGTACAAAATTTCAAGATCCGAGACTAAACGGATAATTATTTGTGCTAAATAGAACATAAAAACAAACTTTTAAAGCTTAAAACGCGTAAACCGACAAAGTTCGCCTAAGCGAACTGACTGGTGTATAAAAACCTTAAAAATGGACTATTTTCATGAAACTAAATTAGTTAAGTAAAAATAAATCATCCGAAAATAATTCGGATGATTTGGGTAATTTTACCCGATTTAGTCGTTTCCGGTATATTAAAGACGGAAACGGGCCCCTCGGCCAAACGGGGTGTCTAAACCGAGCTCTAATTTCACCACTTTAATTAAAATATCAATAACAACTATTTTCGGGTCGTATGTGGCCAAACTCATTTTTGAAAACATAAAGACGAATAACCGTGCTAGGCACGCAAAACGAGAAAACAAACTAATGGTAGTTTTGACTAAAGAACTCTAAGTAATATCACAATCTAAGTCCTGAGAAGTGTTTCGGGGTTAACATTGTCCCCGGATCGTGTACGGTACTGGGTCAACAGTGTCCCCAGACGTACCGGTTAACACGAATTTAAGTTATATTAATAGAAATTGTGTAGTAACGACTTAGGGATCGTATTACAGATCCAGACCGGTAGCTGTTCACAGTATTACATCTGCTCACCAAAAAGGTGAGTTTCACGAGCCCCTTTTTATTGAACTGTTTTAAATATTTTCCCGGGGCGGAAAGCATGTTTTTATCAAAGTGTTTAAGTACATGCCGATCGCATGGAAATGAATGTATTTATATATTGTTTATTGTACGGGAATCGTACGGGAATGTACTAAGATGGTAATTGTCTGAGTTGCTAATATTGTAAAGCCCGAAACAGGGTTCTGGGTTAACAGTGTCCCCAGAGGTTATTAAATGTATTTCTGGGTTAACAGTGTCCCCAGAGGCTATTAAATGTATTTATGGGTTAACAGTGTCCCCAGAGGTTATTAAATGTATTTCTGGGTTAACAGTGTCCCCAGAGGTTATTAAACGTGTTTCGGGGTTAACAGAGTTTTTACTTATAGGCTCAGCATAATTACATCATTAATTTATGATTATTAAAATGATTTGTCATGGTTTACTTAAATTAGTGAAACTCACCAACTATTCGTAGTTGACCCGTTTTCTTTACATGCTTTCTAGGTACACCCAAATTGGAATGAATGGTACGTGCTTGATGATGTGTACTATTTTGTGGAAGATTAAGGATCTATATTTTGCATTAAATATATTAATGTACTATCGGTAAAACTTATGTGATAACACCTAGATGGTAACAAAACTCGGAACAATGTAATTCGTTTAAATTAATGTAGTGGTGTTTTCTTTATAAGCAATGCTGTTGATATCAGATGTGTCTGTTGCATCCCGTGTACGTTTCCGCTGCGGTTATGGGGTGTTACAATTCCCGAGGTTCTGGGTCTTACACTACATTACCTCATTCGTTCATAACCTCATTCGCTAAACTCATTCGTTCCTATTGTTCATCCATTTGAATAATACTACTCGTTCGTTATTGTTCATCCGCTTGAACAATAACATTCTCATTTGTTGCTCATTTACCACATTCGTGCACTTATCATTCGTTTGAATAGTTGTTCATTCGCGTATAAAGTATATTCTCTCATTTGTTACTACAAGTTTCACAAATTGTTAATTCACACCCTTAAGTTTCAAACTTAACATTTAAATCCTCAAATTTTCAAAATGGCAAATTTATATGCGTTAGCTTCTCAGAATGCCCTTATGCAACACATGCTGAGCATGGATTCTGAGATCGGGTCTCATATTAAGTGCCCAAAGCTCATGAAGCTGTGTGGCTTTTCTAAATGGGAATCAAGGTTTCAAGCACATTTCAGATCTGCTCATCCAGACTGTTCGTAGCTTGGATGTTGTGTATACACCTCCGATAGTCAGTGATGCTACGACAAGTAATGTTGAGAAAGCTTTTGAACTTTATTCAGTTGAAGAAAAGAAAGCTTTTGAGATCGAGACAAAAGCATACTCTACTTTGACCATGGCATTACCAGAAAACATCTTTCACCAAGTCTATAGCACTAAGATATGTGCTGCATTGTTCCAACACCTGAGAATAAGGAGTATGGGAAATAATCAGGAAAGCAAGAAAATGATGCTTAAGTTTCAATTCAGAAACTTTTGGTTGAAAGGTGAAACTGTGGAAGAAATGCTGACTCGATTTTGTCACTGGATAGCTGAGATGATAAATTTAAAAATGGAGCCAAGTGAATGTGATCGGATAGATACTTTGAAGAATGCACTACCTTCTTCATATTCTACCTTTCTGTTGGTACTCAAGGAAAATGGTTTCTTCAAGAACAATAATCTCACTGCTATAGAATTTGTTCAGAAACTAGAAGAAAGAGAATATGATTTGAAGTGCCATAACTCTTCAAAAGATAACCAAGACTCAACTTTGTATGGTGGATCACTTCATGTGAGCAAAAATTCTGTCCCAATCAATGCTTTTTATTCCCAATTTAATCAAGAAATTCCTCAAAGTGATTATTCTTGTCCTAATATATGCTTTATGGCATCTGGTTCGGGTTCTTCATCTGATGGTGCAATTCCTCACAGTTCACACCACCAAATGTGAACATGAAGGAGGTGGAACAACAATTTGCCTTCATGTGTGCATTTATGATATCTTATGAAAATTTGGTGGGTAGGAATAGTGATACAAGTGAACTAACAAATAAAGACTATGATCACATCGATCCTATTGATCTTAAATTAATGGATCTGAAGTGGAACATGGCCATGATCTGAGGAAGGTGAAGACATATATGCAAAGGACTAGGAAGGACTTGCCAACTTTGAACAAGAGAATTGGCTTCGATAAGTTAAAAGTCAAATGCTATAACTATCAGGAATTCGGTCACATGATAAGTTTAATTATTTTATTTTTAATCCTATTTCAGTTTTAGTTTTCTCTAATTTCGGGACAAAACTCCCAAAAGGAGGGGAAACTGTAGCATCTCGTATTTTTCGTATTAGAATTCACTTATGTTTAACCCGACTCAGGAATATATTTGGATCTTATGAATTATTTAAATTTTGTATTTATTAGTATTTAACTTGGTTTAACATATTTTATATTCTCATAACTTTCAAAGTTGTCAAACAATGCTTCGAAACTCTTAAAATCGTTTAAAATGGTTAAAAATGCATTTTTTGAACTTCAGAGACTAAAACTGTCAAAAATCAAAGTCTGGTAGAAGTCCACAATTCATGTAGCGTGAATGGAGACCCCCTTCTGCTTCGCGTAGCGCAAAGTAGCGCTGTATAGTCAGATTTCGTTTTCGATTCTCGTTTAATGTTAAATCCTTCCTAAACCGACCTAATTAACGAAACTTAAGCCCCAATATAAGTCATATAATATTATAACATGTCTATATTCATACATGTAATATGAAAAACGAATTTTGGTTGTTAAAAGGCTCGATTTTGTCATTTATTGTTCGATTTACTTTCTAAATAAGCTCGTTTACTTATTATACTATTCATAAACGAATTTAAACTATTTTTTCTTAAAACCCTACCCTCCAAAACCCAAACATATTCTGAAACACCATCCCCCCATCGTCCTCAAGATAATTCCTTTGATGTTTTTGGTGTTATTCATCTCGTTTGAATATTCCGGTTTAACTTTCAAGCTTCAAGACCCTTTGGCTCGTCTTTTCCCATCTTTACTTTATGTTCCAGGGTAAGTTGTCTTATCAGGTTTCATAGGTTTTTATCTCTGTAAAAAAAAATCCCTCATTCAATTTCTATGATTGAGGGAGTCTCGTTGGTCAATTTGATCCCGCCGCATTTAAAGGCAAAATTGTCAAATTATTTGACTATTCGATTACTCAACCTTCTAGTCAAAACTAGTGTTCGAGCCAGAAGAATTTTTTGTTCCTCATTAAATTTTGAGTGTACTGGTCAGAACCCGACTCCCGACTCAAAGTTCGGATTATGAATAGTACCAGCTCATTTAAATTTTTAAAATCTCATATCTTGAGTTTTATACATCCGTTTGATCTAATTCCAGCGGTTATGTTCTCTTTTTTAATTCTAGTTTATTTTCTCAAAGTTCTACATTAGTTCATGTGGGATCAGTCAGCTCGCTTAAGGCTCGGGAGTCGTTTAATATCTTAATTTTATGGTTTAAGTCACCTAATTAATAAGGTGAGTAATCACTTCCCTATTTTACTGATTGATACGGGTTAAATTATATACAAATATATAAATATTTCCTATACTTTTAAATACTTTTGAGCCAAGTTTTTATTGAATACTATTATTATTTGGTTCATATGAGAGGTTTTAAGGTTGTAAGAGACGATGAGCTAAACGAACTAGTTTACTAATGAGACCAATGAATGAAACTTCAACACAAATTTTTTATTCACTATGATTTTCATGTTTCTGTATATATTAATGTATGAAAATTATTTACCTATATAATAAACTTACTATATATAATAGAACCAAATAATGTGAATGGAGTTTTGAAAGACACATTTATAAATTTCTAAGCGTTACAATATTATATTCCTTTGATTGCTAATTTATTGCATGTTTTGACAAGGGCCAAGAGATATGTGGAAGTGGGCTTTTATGGACTGGAATCATAACATGAAACAGACCGAATAATTAATGGGTACTAGGTCAACAAGTAATATGGGGCGCACCATATGATAAAAGGAAAGAAGGCCGCCATCTGGAGGATTGTTCCACAAGTCTAGCCTACATCATTATTATTAATACAATTATTTGATGGAATAGCTTGGGACATAAGACTTTGAACGGCGAGAAGGAGAACTTTGGTGAGACAGTTGATTGGATAGGAGGACCCGCAAGGAATATTATTGTGGGTAATGCAAATCAGAAGAGTCATCTTAAAGCAAGGGTACAAATTCATTCAACTGTTTTGGTTTGAATCTTTTATTTGTATTTCCCTTCAGTTTTTGTTATGCACTCAAATAATTTTGACTTGTTTATTATTATTATGAGTAGCTAAATTATATAAACTACCTAGGTTTGGTTGGTTGACGATGTTTTGACGATTGTTTTGGGTTGACTAACGAACATATAATTTATTTTCTATTGTCAAGTTCATAATATTATGATTTTATTTTATGATTGCTATTGAGTTTTTCAACATTTTATTAATTAAACCCCATGTGATTTTGTCTCAACATGAATTAGTTTCAAGTTTGGTTTAGGATTGCATGCTAGAATGATTACTTGGTGTTTTTGGTCGTTTTTGGCAGACGTCACCATAGGGTTTGATTGGTTAGAGTTGTTCATCTCAGTAGTTCATCTCCTTTTAGTCGGACTAAGACATTAGGAGTCGGTTTACCTCTTTGGTCTAGTCGATTTAGTTAGCCGTTGCGAGACTTTCGGTTTTCTAGCTGTTGATTAAGTTAATTTGTAAGTCGAGTTATTTAGTCTTTAATATTGGATTACCCCTTATTCCCTAGATTTGTTAGAATTATGAGCCTTGGAGGAATTTGTGATTTTGATATGGACCAAGTAATAAATCATTAGGATACTTATCAACCGTGCTTTACCTTTCTTTCTAGACATATTTAGGAGTCTTTAGTAAAACTGACTGTTGGGACCTATTTTCCCTTATTATTGTCTAGTTAGATCATCTTTAGAACCCAGTTCATGTGTTCGTTGTCAATCGAGCGTCGCTGATAGTTGTCAAGATTCCTTACCTAGGTGGTTCCCCTTCATCATATTTGAGTGCTCCGTTAGTGCCGTTAGTGTTGTTAAGTTTTCCCGTTAGCTCCGTTAAGTTAAGTAAGTTAGTTAAATTAGTTTAAATTAATTAAACCAAAATAAAAAAAAATAATAATTAATTAAATATTGTTTTAGGGCAGGACTTAGTTAGGGTTTAGTATCCAAGCCACCTCTAGTGTCATTGAGTTCGATACCCGGACTTCCTTTCTCTTCGCTGCGCGCGACCGGTACACTTGCCGATTGTGTGAACTAGGTTAGGTTGTTTGGTTTTTAAAGCTTAGTTGCGAATCGCATTCTATTTATATATTTTTTTTCGCACATCAAGTTTTTGACGCCGTTGCCGGGGACACGGTTTGAGGCGATTAGAGAACGACCCACATTGGGAACTTGCCTGTTTATTTTTGTTTTCTAGTTTAGATTAGTTTAGCTTAATTAGTTTAATTTTGTTTATTTTCGTTTAGTTAAGGGCTCTACAGCTACTTGAAATAAAAATTATTTGCCCTATATTTGAGCTTACACCTGTTTGTCTCACTAGTGCATGCCACACACACACTCGCAGGGACCATCTGAGTTAAAACCTTTTTTCCGAACCCGAACGTGAGTTTCATAGGCGATCTAAGGCACCACAAGCAGCAGAAGAGATGGGCAACACAGTACCACCACCGAGGAGGACCGTTGCAGACCGGGCCCGTCTGCCCAATGCTGGCGCGAGATCCAGCATCATTCCACCAGCCATCGCGGTAAACACAAATTGGCATATTCCATCTAATATTCTGAACACTATATCACATTCTGCAAAATTTCACGGGTTGATTCATGAAATCCCGCATTCTCATCTCACTCGCATTGCTCGTATTTGTGACACATTCAATCTCACCGGTGTTTCTGAAGATTCTATCAAGCTTCACGTCTTTCCATTCTCACTCGTTGATCAGGCTAGTCTGTGGCTTGAATCCCTCCCACAGGGGTCCATAGCTACTTGGGCCGCCATGCAGGCCCACTTTCTTGAAAATACGATCCTCCAGCTAAAGCTGCTCTTTTGCGTAATCAAATCCATTCTTTCCAAATGGAGGACACCGAGACATTCTATGAGGCATGGGAGCGGTTTAAAAACCTTCTAGCATTATGTCTGAACCATGGCCTACAAGACTGGGTAGTTGTCGAGAAGTTCTACAACGGAGTGACATACGCGACGCAGAGTATGCCTGACACGGCTGCGGGAGGCAAATTGTTGACGACGAAGGATACCGATGAGTGCATAGCCCTGTTCAATGGGTTAGCCATGAGTGGATACCAGCGACCACCCGCTAGGAGTACCAAGAGCGTCGACTCTATATCACGTGGCGTACATCCGGTCGACACAAACATTGCACTTACGGCACAAGTTAAGGCGTTAACTAAGATGGTGAAGGACCTGCAGGTGAAGAGTCAGCTTTGCGAGATTTGTATAGGGGGGCATAATACGAATCACTGCCCCGTAGGTTTTCAGGAAGAGTCTGCTGACTTCATAAGCTATCCAAACCAAAATCAAAATTCCTATAATTCGGGATGGAGAAACAATAAAAACTCAAATTGGAGGAACGGAAATCAATCTGGCTTCCAACAACGTCAAAGCCTATTTCATGATTCCGTTGAGGGGCCGAGCAGTGGAGAAAAGAAGCCCACCTTAGAGGAGATGATGGCACAGCAGACGCAGATGCTATCCCAGCTCATGACACGAGAAGATTCCCATCATAAGGAAACCCAAGAGAAATTCCGTGAGCACGAAACCTTCATGAAAAATCAAGAAGCATCGATTCAGAATCTAAACCGGCAGATGGGAGAGATAGCTAGTCGTTTAAATGAGAGGCCACCGGGTACACTTTCGAGCAATACCGAGCAAAACCCGAAAGGGTTCGCAAAAGCTGTGATTACTAGGAGTGGTGCAGGGGCACATGACGAGCCCGTGATTCAGGAGGTGACTATAGGAGGAGTTGGCGAGCAGCCTGCGGTCGATGGAGAGGAGCAGGTAGACGAGGCGCAGCCCAGCAAGTACAGCACAGGCTGAGAAGCAAGCCAAACCACCACTAAGAGTTTATAAGTCTAAATTGCCATATCCTGGGAGACTTCAGATGGACAAGAGACGAGGAGCAAAACGCTAAATTCTTAGATCTTTTTAAGCAGCTTCATCTAAACGTTCCATTCCTTGAGGCACTGACTCAAATGCCTAAATACACCAAGTTCCTCAAGGACGTTCTTACAAATAAGCAGAAGTTAGCCGAAGTCTCTTCCGTTCCTCTTAGTGCTGGATGCTCTGCTGTTTTCTAGATCAAGTTGCCTGAAAAGATGGCCGATCCTGGGAGTTTCACGATTCCTTGCATCGTAGGTGATGATACGGTTAGTCATGCATTGGCCGACCTTGGGGCCAGTATTAATCTGACGACGTATTCTGTTTTTAATAGACTAGGTCTGGGCGAGCCAAGGTCCACTAGGATGAGCATTCAGCTCGCGGATCAATCCTTGAAATATCCGCGTGGTATTGTTGAGAACATGCTCGTTCACATTGGTAAGTTCATCTTCCCGGTGGACTTCATTATTCTTGATATGAACGAGGATGATAGTGTTCCGCTCATTCTATGCAGACCTTTTCTAGCCACCGTGCAGGCATTGATCGATGTTCGCGATGGCAAACTCATTCTTCGAGTCGGGGATGAGAACGTCACGTTTGACGTTCGACAGTCACTCAAGCATCCCAAATCGGCTGATGACTCCCTATACTTCATTGATACGATCATGACTCATGTGGGGGATTTTTTCAGTGACATCTGTGGAGGCTCCACCTTAGACACACAGATTCTAGATAGGGAGATTCGAGAGGTTGAGATGGTTGCATGACCGAACAGCCCTCTTATGCTGACGCCGAGTCGTCCTCCCTTGATTCTGATTGATACGGGTTAAATTATATATAAATATATAAATATTTCCTATACTTTTAAATACTTTTGAGCCAAGTTTTTATTGAATATTATTATTATTTGGTTCATATGAGAGGTTTTAAGGTTGTAAGAGACGATGAGCTAAACGAACTATTTTACTAATGAGACCAATGAATGAAACTTCTAACACAAATTTTTTATTCACTATGATTTTCATGTTTCTGTATATATTAATGTATTAAAATTATTTACCTATATAATAAACTTAATATATATAATAGAACCAAACAATGTGAATGGAGTTTTGAAAGACACGTTTATAAATCTAAGCGTTACAATATTATATTCCTTTGATTGCTAATTTATTGCTTGTTTTGACAAGGGCCAAGAGATATGTGGAAGTGGGCTTTTATGGACTGGAATCATAACATGAAACAGACCGAATAATTAATGGGTACTAGGTCAACAAGTAATATGGGGCGCACCATATGATAAAAGGAAAGAAGGCCGCCATCTGGAGGATTGTTCCACAAGTCTAGCCTACATCATTATTATTAATACAATTATTTGATGGAATAGCTTGGGACATAAGACTTTGAACGGCGAGAAGGAGAACTTTGGTGAGGCAGTTGATTGGATAGGAGGACCCGCAAGGAATATTATTGTGGGTAATGCAAATCAGAAGAGTCATCTTAAAGCAAGGATACAAATTCATTCAACTGTTTTGGTTTGAATCTTTTATTTGTTTTCCCTTCAGTTTTTGTTATGCACTCAAATAATTTTGACTTGTTTATTATTATTATGAGTAGCTAAATTATTAAAACTACCTAGGTTTGGTTGGTTGACGATGTTTAGACGATTGTTTTGGGTTGACTAACGAACATATAATTTATTTTCTATTGTCAAGTTCATATTATTATGATTTTATTCTGTGATTGCTATTGAGTTTGTCAATATTTTATTAAATAAACCCCATGTGATTTTATCTCTACATGAATTAGTTTCGTGTTTGGCTTAGGATTGCATGCTAGACTGATTACTTGGTGTTTTTGGTCGTTTATAGCAGACGTCACCATAGGGTTTGATTGGTTAGAGTTGTTCGTCTCAGTAGTTCATCTCCTTTTAGTCGAACCAAGACATTAGGAGACGGTTTATCTCTTTGGTCTACTCGATTTAGTTTGCCGTTGCGAGACCTCGTTCGGTTTTCTAGCTGTTGATTAAGTTAATTTGTAAGCCGAGTTATTTAATCTTTAATATTGAATTACCCCTTATTCCCTAGGTTTGTTAGGATTACGAGCCTTGTCAGGACCGTGAGTCGGGTGAAACCTCGAAAGGTTGACAAGAACACACCGACTCTGTTTACCCAAAGGCCTGTTGAATATCCCAACGGAATCAGGATATCCAACAAGTGGGAACGAAGTAGTGAAAGAATAAACAACAAACACGAAACGTAAATGAAGAATCAGTAAGAACGATTTCAAGACAAAGATTTACTTTATTTAATAACTCATTAATGGAATAGTGTAAGGAATGTCTAGGGTTTTGTGTGACGGCGCAGGTGGCGGCGGCTATACAAGGAAACAATAGAATATTCCTTTAGAATGTTTTCCGTACAGAGCGTCGTGTGAAAAACCGTGCCCTAAATGGAAACCTAGGACTCTATTTATAGACCCTGACATTCCTTCTAGAAGTTCCTAATCATTACATAATGAAACACAAAATAATACAAGTGTTGAGTCATCGAGCAAGATAACAATCTTGCTCGAGCAAACTCACTATGCTAGGTATGCTCGTTGATTGTCCTCGAGCATACTTTACTTAGAATATGTTCAATGAAGATATTCCCTTCCAGCATACTTCATTCTTCTTTACTAGTCCATGCTTTGCTCAAACTAATCCATCGAGCAAGCTCATTCTTCTTGATGTCTTCAGCTTTACTTATTCAGCAATCTTTAGCATGCTCGGATGTAAATCTTGCTCGGGAACTGAACTGTGCTCGAAGTCCTTGCTTTGATCACTTGACATCTTCTTATTACATCCATGCTTGTCCCCATGTGCTCAATCATCTTGTACTCGTAACACTTGGTTAAAACTTGTATGATCAAGTTGTTTGCTCGATTGGCAATCCATGCTCGATAGAAGAATACTCTTGCTCGTTGAAGTGTAGCATGCTCGAAGCCTTAACACTTAGAAGAATCAACCATTTAAGGTTCTGAAGACCTTACTCGAAGTAGTAAAACCATGTTCGATCGCCTAAGCTTGCTCGAAGTCCATACTTAGCCATTTTCTGAGGAGGTTGAGAAGATTCCAATCTTCCTTATCAAAAATCCGACCCAACAATCTCCCCCTAGATTGGAACAAGTTCAGATGCACCAAAACATACCTGCATAGAGTTACACATGTATCAGACATATAATATATATCATTCAAGAATATGTCATTTCATTACATAATCAGGAATTCTGCCTCTTGGGCATTACAAATTAAAGTTTTCATTCATCAAACACAAATAAAATAAAAAAAATTTACAAAGATAAACAGAAACGAAAACAATCGTCAATTTGCTCCATTCTTTTATCTTATTCCTCTGCTCCTAGCATCAGATCTTTCCTTTAGTCTCTTGACATAGGCAGCCCTTTGTTTGAGCATGTCGAGCTCTGAGGAATCGGAGGCATCACTTGGAAATCTTGCATCAATTAGATCTTGTAACTATTGTGGATGCATGAATTTGAGATCTTCATCATGTCTTATCACCGCAATAGGTATTCCAGACTCATTTCTCAAGGTAGTGGAATCATTGTGTTGATTGTATGTTATGTATGTGATTCTTCCGAATTGTTGTACCTCTGAGTTTGGTTCCTGCATAGCCTCTCTCATAGCCAAGCACTCTTTCAAGGTCTTCCTTTTGTGGTGTGAGCTGCTTGCTTGTGTTCTTTGTTTCTTCAAGTCAAAGAGAGAGAGCTCAGATGTGTGTACTTCATTTATCCTCTTGTTCCTCTTCTCCCTCTCTGACTGACTTCTAATTTCTCTTTTCTTTTGCTTCAGGAATGAGAATCCCCTTTCTACATGTTCTTTTAAGAATTTAGAAAGATCATTCCTTTGTTGACCAGATGGCTGACTTCTAATTTGATGGTCATACAAGGTCAGTTCAGTCATCCTGGTCAGTTGTTCCTTTGTGAAATTTCTCAAATTATCCCTAAAGATGATGAGATGTTCTTCCTTATCTTCATTTATAGCCCTTAAGGTCTTTGATCTTTTGTCGAAGTAGAGATGTGTGGGCAAATTTAAATTCCTTGGCGGCACAGACCTCACACTCTCAGACCTTGGGGTTTTGCTCGAGCTCCCTATCTGAGTTGTCTTTGTTTTATCGAGCCCTTCTCCTACATACCATCTTCCAATTGTTTCTTCTGTTTGCACCAACAACCTTGACATTTTTACTCCCTTCTTGTGGAGAGCACTCATCATTTCAGCATGTACTTCTTCTTCAACTCTCCTCCTATCTTCCTGCAATTTTCTCTGTGTTTCAATATACAGTTTCTGCTCTCTATTATATATTTCCATTAATTGTTCAAGAGGCATGTTCTGAAACTGTTCTTCTGTCACTCCTTTCTCCATAACAATCTTTTTTAACATGTCTACCCTCTAAGGGTCTTGAAACCACTTAATTGCCTCTTCTTCCTTCTTGTTAGCCTCATCTCTTTCTCTCGCCAATCTTAATTTTAGCTCTTGTTCTCTTTGATATTCTTCCTGACTTTTCTTGTCTTTATGAGAGGCTTTTACAAGTTGAATTTTTCTCTTCAGTTCTTCATGAGAGAGATTTATTAAGAAGTTGTAGCTGTAGCCATACAGTTGGAGAAATTTTATATCATTGTGTTTTGCCTTCAATGATTCATATTCTGTTTCATCCCTTGCTTTCTTCTTAGTCCTTTTCTTACTGCTGTCAAATTCCTTTAACTCCTTTTCTTCCCTCTCCCTCTTCTTGGACACCTTCTTCACATAATCAGATATATCTTCCATAAGAGCCCTTTTGTATAGTCTATCAATCTTATCAAATGGTTGCAGGTTAAGGAATGCACTTTTCTGACCAGCCTTCATCAATAATTCTCTTTTTGCTTTCCTTGTTCTCCACCCCTCAGCTTCTTCTGCTATATCTTCTTTTGATAGTCTTTGGAGATATAGTGGATCATATCCCAAGCTGATAAGATAATCTTTGTCTTCAATTTCTATCTCAGTTTTCTTCAACCCTTCCTCATCTTCATTTTCATCATTTAAGTCAATTACTTCTTTAAGTTTATGAAGAGCCTCAATCATTGGTTCATCATTTCGTGTGGATTGAGCTCTTCTCCTTTCTTCAAGCTTGTTTATCCTTATGTTATACACCATCTTCTTTACAGATTTTTGTCTTTTGGGCTTTGGTGTTTCAATTTCAAATGTGTCTTTCCTTTTTAAATTTGATTTAGATTGAGTAGGAGTGATAGGTTGATGTGATTCAACCTCTGGTCCTTCTAGAATAATCTCCTCATCAACTGATTCTGAAGTGTCAGACACTTCCTCATCAACATCTTCTGTTATTGATTCTATTCTAGCTGTATAATGATCAACTACTTCACTTACAATTAGATCTGGCATGTCCTTGATCAGAAGTTGGCTTTTATTCCACTGTTCTTGTCTGTATTCTTCTTGAGCTCTTTTTGTAGCAGCCACAGTTTCTGGTCTGAAGTCTTCAGGGTGTAGGAAGATGTCAAAGTGTGTCCTGAGCATTACCAATTGAGAGATGAACTTTACATATACGTTCCATGGCATCTTTGGTGCCTCAGGTTCTTCTCTTATGCCCAGGCCCTTTTCTTGCTCATTTTCTTTTACAAATTCACCCTCAGTTTCAGGCATTTCTGTCTCGATTTCTACTAACTCTTCAGTTTTGTCTTTCTCATTCTCATCAACATTCATACTCTCTTTCAATGCATCAATTGTAGCTCTTATTGCTTCATCAGCCTCTTTCAATTTTCTTTCATCTGCCTCCTCTTTCTTTTTCATGTTTATGAGTGCCTCAAGCACATCCTGAGGAAATTCCTCCTCTTCTTCTTTCTCCAAAGCCTTTAATTCTTCATTCATTAAGTTTATGGCTGTCTTTACAGATTCAGCTTCTGCAACATCTGGATCAATTACGTTTTCTTTGTACAGAATGTCATCAGATTGAATGGTATGTTAGGGAAGGGGATGTAAATCATCATCTGTAAGTGCAACCCCCTTTCCCTTTGCTTTTCTTTTCATAATTTATTCTTCTATTTCTTCCTTTTCTTTATCCTCCCCCTCAACATCAGAATCTTCCTCATCATATACTTGATTTATCATGTTTAAAGCATTTGATGGACCAACCTCCACAGTCTCTTCATCAGTACTCTCATACATTTCTCCAATTACCTTTAAGCTCTCTATGCCTTCAGGTTTCTCCCCTAGTTTTGGTGCATCTGAGGTCTTCTCAACCTCAGACTGCCCCTCAAGGGTTCGAATCGTCATTAATGCTTCATTCAGAGCAGCTTCCAAAGCCGAGTTCCGTGTAGCCAAAATGGAATTTTGTTATTTTAACATTATGTTTTCAAACTCAAATTTGGCATTTTCACAAACAACATTGTAAAGATTGGGGCTTGATGGTTGGGTTTCAAGATTTGGCTTTGACACAGGTTCAGAGAATGGTTCAGACTCTGCAGTTTCAGGAGATGGAACTCTATATGGTTCAGAAGATGGGATTGAATGAGTTGGTGGGTTAGCATCAGCAGCAGTCTGAACTTGGATATGTGCATCTTGAGTGGGTTAGGATGGTTGTAATGGAACTTGTAGTGGAGATGTAGGTGGACTAGGAACAGAAATATCATCAGTTTGTCCGGTATCAGACAGAGCAAGTTCAGTAGGGGATGGTGAAGAGGTAAAATCGTCATTTTCAGCCTCTGTCTCAACAGACTCTGTGTCATCATGGTGAACTGCAGGTGGTGGTGAGTCTGGTGGAGTTATCTTGTTTACTATGTCTGCAACATCTGATACAACTTGAGCGACAAAAACATCCTCATCCATCGGCTCTGCATCTTGGTTGACCACAACCTCAACCTACTCATCGGTCTCCTCCTGCACGTCTACCTCTGCAATAACTTCCTCATGTGCAGCCTGTTCAATTAAAGGCACATTTACCTCCATTGCCTCATGTGCAGCATCATCATTACCAATCATCATGTCATTTCCACCCTCAGCACCATCATCACCATCAATACCATTACCATCATCATTTGCACCATCACTGTCTTCAACATCACTATTCCCTGGAGTCCTTGGTACATCAATAGCTTCAAATGTTGGTACGAGCAACCATGGTAGTAAATCCCATTCATCATTTTCAACAAACTTGCTCTGAGCATCCTTCATTCTTTTGCAAATGTTTGGATCCTGAAGCCTCAACACTTCACCAGTTTTCTGAAGATCAGGCAAGACCCCGTCTATTAAAATCTGTAGAAATCTTGGATACATGAGGAATCTGTGTCCTTCTGCTTTCTCTGCATTCGAAACCAATCCTTGAAAGATAAGTCTTGAAACATTAAAAGGTTGCCTGTACAGTATTGCTACAGTGAGAGTGCCAAGCTCTCTGCTCAATAAAGTCCATGTCCCTCTCCGAGGAGATAAGGACTGTATGACATGATGGATCAGGAACCTGTAGACTAAGGGAAAACTTCCCTTTTGAAATTGCCCCTCCTTAACTCCTCCTTGGTAGCCCATAGTCTCTTGAAAGACTCGTAGCAGCCGTGGGACTGAGTAAGATGGCTGAACCCCAAAATTATCATTCAAGTGTAGTGCAGCCCGGATTGAAGCTTCTGTTATCTCAATGTCGTGGTTTAGAACCGACGCCTCAATTCTTTCTCCATTGACATCTTTGACATATGTTGCGGAACCCCAAAAATCTGAAATATGATTTTTGTATATCGTGGGGTTTTTTGTCAATGCCACTCGTAGATTAGAGTTGTTTAAGAAATTTATCATTGGCTCCAACTCGCGATTTTCATTATCTATCTCCAGTTGAGCACACATATTGTGCCGTTTTTTGAATTTAAACGCCATCAGTTCTGCAAAAATAAGAGAATGTCAGTACACAAAGTTGCAAAATTGGTATATGAGGATAGATAGATGATTAATGGCGTCTTCAATTAACCTATTCCGTAGTAATATGCGTACCTGTCAGAACAAGTAAACAGTTAGTCAATTAGTTCAATTAGAAACCCTAATTTCGGAATCGGTGTGACGATTATCGAATAACGATGTCTTACCGAAGTCAAAACAGAGCTAATGGCTGTAATCGAAGTGAAGTTAAGTGAGTATTAGAGCAGTGAGCAAGAGGGAGATAGCACGAGCAAAAGGGTTTTTCGTTTAGGTTTAATAGAGAGAGAAATGTGTGAAAAACTTTCTAAATCCCTCTTTTATACCTAACGTTTGGGTGGTACAGTACCTCTTTTGTCGTCTAGCGCACGACTGTTGTCATTTAATTTCAAATTTAATGTACCTCTCTTGCTCGAGCATACAGCCAAAGTAAAAGCTGGCTCCCCCTGTACACGAGTACACGGTACAAATCTTGCTCAATGTACTTGGAATATTCTCTGTCCTTGCTCAAGTACATGGTACAACCAGTGAGACAAAGCAATATTCCTCTAGACTTGTGCTCGATTACCTTAAATTAATTTACTGAAGAGCATTGAGTCATACTCGAGGTGTAGTGTGCTCGAATGTACTTGTTAAAATTCATTCAATATTCAATCCTGAGTCACACTAGTAATCTTACCTTACTCGACTATGCATCATGCTCGAGTGTACTTAGAAATTTACCATCTCTACTCTATGCTCGAGATTCATTCCAGTGTTAGAAACTTTCCTCTGGACATCTATAGCTCTATATGCTCTAAGTACACTATGCTCGAAAGCCTTAGTAGATTAAATCTTTCCTATTTTTTGTACTCGAACTTACAGCCTAAGTGTCTAGTTCATGAGTTTGCTCGAACTACTTAACATAATGATCTTCATCAAGTTCCTTAGCTCGAATGCTTATACCTAAGTATCTAGCACACAACGATGCTCGAAACATATAAATGTCTCCCTTTAGGTCTTTGTGCTCGAAAACTTAGATCTTAGCTAGTTACCATGCAATCATGCTCGAAACACATAACACCAATTTTCATAACATAGAAAGTGCTCGAAGATAAGATGCATGCTCGAAACACTTAACAGCAAAACGTCTCATGTCATACTCGAAACAGATAGTCAATTCACACATCTCATAGTATACTCGAAGCAGCAATGCATAAGCAAGTATAGTTTCCTTGCTCGAAACACTTAACTTAAATTTCAATTCTGTAACACCCCGTAACCGCAGCGGAAACGTACACGGGATGCAACAGACACCTCTGATATCAACAGCATTGCTTATAAAGAAAACACCACTACAATAATTTAAACGTATTACATTGTTCCGAGTTTCGTTACCGACTAGGTGTTATCACATAATTTTTACCAATAGTACGTTAACATGTTTAAAACAAAATATAGACTCTTAAGCTTCCACAAAATAGCACACATCAGCAAGCACGTATCACTCATTCCAATTTGGGTGTACCTAGAAAGCATGTAAAGAAAACGGGTCAACTACGAATAGTTGGTGAGTTTCACTAATTTAAGTAAACCATGACAAATCATTTTAATAATCATAATTTAATGATGTAATTATGCTGAGCCTACAAGTGAAAACTCCATTAACCCAGAAACACATTTAATAACCTCTGGGGACACTGTTAACCCAGAAATACATTTTATAACCTCTGGGGACACTGTTAACCCAGAAACACATTTAATAGCCTCTGGGGACACTGTTAACCCAGAAAATACATTTAATAACCTCTGGGGACACTGTTAACCCAGAACACTGTTTCGGGCCTTACAATATTAGTAACTCAGACAATTACCATCTTAATACACTACCGTACGATTCCCGTACAATAGACATTATATAAATACATTCATTTCCATGCGATCGGCATGTACTTAAACACTTTGATAACAACATGCTTTCCGCCCCGGGAAAATATTTAAAACAGTTCAATAAAAATGGGCTCGTGAAAACTCACCTTTTTGGTGAGCAGATGTAATACTGTGAACAGCTACCGGTCTGGATCTGTAATACGATTCCTAAGTCGTTACTACACAATTTCTATTAATATAACTTAAATTCGTGTTAACCGGTACGTCTGGTGACACTGTTGACCCAGTACCGTACACGATCCGGGGACAATGTTAACCCCGAAACACTTCTCAGGACTTAGATTGTGATATTACTTAGAGTTCTTTAGTCAAAACTACCATTAGTTTGTTTTCTCGTTTTGCGTGCCTAGCACGGTTATTCGTCTTTATGTTTTCAAAAATGAGTTTGGCCACATACGACCCGAAAATAGTTGTTATTGATATTTTAATTAAAGTGGTGAAATTAGAGCTCGGTTTAGACACCACGTTCGGCCGCGAGGCCCGTTTCCGTCTTTAATATACCGGAAACGACTAAATCGGGTAAAATTACCCAAATCATCCGAATTATTTTCGGATGATTTATTTTTACTTAACTAATTTAGTTTCATGAAAATAGTCCATTTTTAAGGTTTTTTTTATACACCAATCAGTTCGCTTAGGCGAACTTTGCCGGTTTACGCGTTTTAAGCTTTAAAAGTTTGTTTTTATGTTCTATTTAGCACAAATAATTATCCGTTTAGTCTCCGATCTTGAAATTTTGTACAAATCAGATTTTGACAGTAAGGAATTTTATAAAAATATTTCCAGAATTAATTTTTATATTTAACATTTATTTATCTATTTTTAAACGTCATTTAAACACCAAATATGTCGAAAATACCAAACGACCTTAGAAAAATCCCAAATTTTTCTGGGATGACTCCTGCCATCCACATAGTTCCCAGTAATTTTTACAGAACCAAAAACTCATTTTTCATGCCATTTTCACCAAAACCGAGCTAGAAAAACCTAGAACTCGTTTTACCGAAAAGCCTACTTAGACTTCTCCAATGGACCTGAAATTTTGTGTGTGACTTTTATATGTTATAAAAAGCTTATCTAAATATTTCCAGAATTTTTCATGATGTTTAGCTATTTTTCACCATTTTTAGCCAAAACCGAGCATTAAATTCACCAAATTTTCATCCTTTATCCAAAAATTACCAAAATTTCACAGATCTCATATTTTCATGTGTAGATCATCTCTGTGAAATTTCATGACTCAACTCTAAGTCTACCACAATCTGTCCAAATCTTACAAATCATACGAAAAACCGAACTACCTTGTGTTTCTAGCATTAGATCGCAAAGATCTTGCTTTCTAGCCTTTGCTAGCAACTAGATACAACACCTACAAGCACAAAAACACCACACCAAGCAAGTTATACCCACAATCAAGCCATTTCTTTCATGGTTTCGGTTAAGACACCAAAACAAAGATTTTAACCGTAAAAATTCGTTTTTGACTCTTTTAAATCCTTTCTTGGACCAAGATCCCTTGTATAACTTGTATACATCACTTGATCACGCAAGAATCGGTTTCATCTCGGGTTTTCACCCATTTTTCACTTGAAACTTCATTCTCTTGCAAACAACTTAAGATCATGGAATCAAAACTATGAATCAACCATTAAAACCATGTTTTTACCTTATGATTCTTGTTAAAAATCAAGGGTTTGGATGAAGGTTGAAGAGTGTTGAGAGGATTTTGGAGTTGGGAGTTTAGAAAAAAGAAAATGTGATGTGTGTGTGCACCACATGGACCGATCGGTCCATGTATGGTGTGGGGGGGCCCACATCTCCAACCATGGCCACACATTTGGATTGTGTAATCCGGATAACGTTGTGGATAATCTGGTTCAGTTCGTTTTTCGGTTTAAACACTTAATTCGGCTTAAAACGAGGCTAAAACGGTCGTTTTTCGTCTTAAAAATAAAATTTATATAAAACTGATTTAAAATCTTTAAAACTTAAACCGTGACATTTATTGACTCAACACATCATATTGTCGGTCATTGTGCATCTTTTTCGGCTTGATCGATCGTCTCTTGCTTGGTTTGATGTTAAAGGTTTCGTTTAACGTACCGATGTACTAATAAATCGAAATCCTTTTTCTGTGCTATAATTCACTTATCCCGAAGCCTTAATACTTCGTACACATCACTAAACATTATATATTTCGTCTATAACGTAATCCCCGATTCGTTCGGGTTTCAATAACCGTTCATCGATTAATCGTAATTTCAATATGACTAGCTGTACATTCGAGTATAATTCGTACTGTGAATCTTATATACTCATATAAACACATTATAATTCATATATTCGGTATTAAATAACACGTAAATAGTATATTCCGGCTAGGGTATACCTGAATTTGCCGGAATCGTTACAAATTCAGTTTGAGAACCACAACTTTTATGCCACTAATTCAAGACATGAGTAATCATGTTTTGTGCTCAAAATTTTAACTTTTACCAAAGAATAATCATTTCATAACAGTATATCAAATGAGTAATTAGTTTAAGGTGACATAAGAGATCAAAATCCAGTTCAAAAATAAAATTCATTTTAAGTCAATTGGAAAGATCTCAACATGGGATCAGATTCTCTAATAATTGTCACACCATTTCTTTCCCAGCCCTATTATGACTTAAGCCAGGTTGACACTAGGTGGAAGCACTTAACATGATTCTTATAACTTCAGTGATATACTTAAGATTCAATTTGGATCTTGAGTTAGAATGGTTACACTTTGGACTTCAGGTTATTCCTAATCTCTTCTCAAAGCTTATTTAGCTTTCCCCAATCACCCCAATTTGACTTCAACCCCTGATGCCTTGGTCAAAATATTTAGTTATTTAAGCAGTCATATTTATATATACTTATATATATATATATATATATATATATATATATATATATATATATATATATCCGACTTCAAGGTTGAACGTTGGACTTACAAGCCATCCGGACATACATGTCTTACATTCAGAGTGTTTATGAGTTATTTGAATGCCTAACTCCTATAGTTCCCTTGGTGCCCCTTAAAGTCAAGATATTTTATTTATACTTAATAAAATTTTGAAGCAGTAATTGATTTTTCTTCTCAGAATTTTTTCTTTATACTTCTTTCAGCAGATATTTACTTTTAACTGCATACTATTCTTTTGACGCTCATATATTTTTTATATATTTTAATTTTGAGAGACCAAGATAGCAACAAGCTTGTGTATGATCGGGTAATTACCTTTCTGCCTATCATTCGGAGAGATGTATAAGGAAACATACCTTAATCTTCTGATGAATCACCACATCAAACTTAGCAAAGATTTTAGGTTTGTATCACATCAGTCACTACACTCATAAGAAGATACCACACGAATTGTCAATTTGCTGAACAGAAATCTTTTAAGCCTTCAATCTATGGGTTAGGAGATTAGACAATATACTATAATTTCCCATTGTAGGTTGGATTCAATTTCCCTGAAAACAGTTTCTTGCTTCCTTGAAGCTGGGAACTTGGATAATATTATCATTTCTCATATTCAATGTCACTGAAAACAGTGTTGCTTAGAAAAAGAAACTTTTACCATTTAAAAACCATTTCTCTTTGAGAGTTCACTTGAAGAACAACGATTATAAACTTTTACCATTTAAAAACCATTTCTCTAAGCACACACTTTCACAGTATCAAAGCACAAACTTTCAGATAGCATAGAAACAACAAATTATCACTTAAGTCTGTCGAGCATGCTCAGAACTTCATCGAGCATGCTCGAAAGTCTATCGAGCAACCTTAGAAGTGAATCATTTCAATGATTGTGCTCGAGAAACTTAGTTTTGTGCTCGAGCAGTAATTAGTAAGGAATAAGCAAGTTATCCTGACCACCTGTACATGCTCAACCACTGGTAACAACATTCATGCTCGAGATTACTTGAGAAAAACACAAGTATGGATTTTTTTTTTTTTTTTTTTTGTGCTCGAAGAGCATTAAACACCCATCTGCCACAGAAGCAAGCTCAAAACACTTGTAAAAGTTTTCAAGACTGCATTCTATGCTCGAGCAGTTGAGCAATGGCATCTGTGCTCGAATGACTTAGAATAGTCTTACAGAAGCCTATGCTTGTGCTCGAAGAGCAATAAGCATATCATCAAGCACATATTCATTCTTGAAGTACTTAGAATCATAAAAATTCATCATGCAAGCACAGATCAAAGTACTAACAGTTGTAATTGTCAAAGTTAACAGAAGTTCCACACAAGAACAGTCACAAACATGATTCATGCAAGTTGAGTAATCATTCAAGCATAGGAATTTTATCATGCAAACATTCAAAGTGAGTAACATAGATCATCAGTAAGCACCTCACTTAAGCACACATCCTAAATTAAACCTCATCAGCATTTATCATTCCTAGGCATTTTAACAGAAAATGAAACCTGGTCTTATCTAGAGATTTGGTGAACAAATCAGCCAAATTATTAGATGTGTCTACCCTTTTCATTTCTATAAGCCCTTTTTCCTGACAATCCCTAATGAAATGATGTCTAATTTCAATGTGCTTAGTCTTAGAATGTTGGGCTGGATTCTTAACAATAAACATAGCAGCATTATTATCAATTAAGATAGGAGTAAGTAAGAAATTCAGACCATAGTCCAGCAGTTGATTTTAAATCCACAAAACCTGTGCACAGCAAGCAGATGCAGCAATGTATTCAGCTTCAGTAGTTGAGATAGACACTGTAGTCTGTTTCTTGCATTGCCATGACACCAACATGTTCCCTAAAAACTGGCAGCCTCCTGAGGTTGATTTCCTACTCATGTTGCAACCATCATAGTCACTGTCTGTGTAGTCCATCAAATCAAAAGAGAGGTTCTTTGGATACCAAATCCCCAAATATGGTTTTCCCTTTAAGTATCTGAATATCCTCTTGACTGCTAGCATGTGTGAAACCTTGGGGTTAGCTTGAAATCTTGCACAGACACACACACCAAACATAATATCTGGCCTAGATGTTGTAAGATACATCAGTGATCCTATTTTAGCCCTATACTCAGCTGGTCCACTTGCTCCCCCTTTTCATCAGGTACCATTTTCTCATGTGTATCCATTGGTGTGGACACTGTCTTGAAGTCTTGGCACTTGAATTTTTTAAGAATCTCTTGTACATATTTGGATTGATTTATGAAGATTCCATCAGCTTTCTGTTGCACTTGAAGTCCAAGGAAGAAATTCATTTCTCCCATTGAGCTCATCTTGTACTTGGATTTCATTACTTGTTCAAACTCTTTGCACATTTGTTCGTTTGTAGAGCCAAAGATAATGTCATCCACATACACTTGCAGCAGCAACAGGTCTTTGTTCCTTCTTTTGTAGAAAAGAGTCTTGTCAATTGCCCCTCTGCAGAAACCATTTTCCAACAAATGATTTGACAGCTCATCATACCAAGCTCTTGGTGCTTGATGTAATCCAAACAGTGCCTTGCTGAGCTTGCAAACTTTGTTAGGGTGAATTGGATCTTCAAATACAGGAGGTTGAGTGACATAGACTTCTTCATTAATTTTCCCATTTAAAAAAGCAGACTTTACATCCAATTGATAGACCTTTATATTCATGGATGCTGCATACGCCAGAAAGATTCTGATTGCTTCTAGTCTTGCAACTGGAGCAAAAACTTCTTCAAAGTCCACTCCTTCCTCTTGTAAGCATCCTAGAGCTACCAGTCTTGCTTTGTTCTTAATAACAATTCCTCTTTCATCCTTTTTGTTTCTGAAGACCCATTTTGTCCCAATAGCATACTTGCCTCTGGGCTTGTCAACCAAGTCCCATACATGTAAGTCTCTGAATTGGGCTAATTCCTCCTGCATCGCTTCTACCCAGCTGTTGTCTTTCAAAGCTTGATTAATATTCTTTGGTTCAGCTTGGGATACGAAGCAGGCATACAGGCAGATGTTTGCCTTCTCAGAAGAACTTCTTGTCACTCTCTCATGCAAGCCTCCTATTATGTTTTCTGCTGGGTGATTTCTTTCAACAGAAGTGGTTTGTACAACTTGTTGTGCAGATACTTCTATTTCAAGATTTGTCATGTTTAACACAGCAGAATCATCTTCAATTCTCACTTGGGATTCTTCATTTGATTGAACTTGATTTATCTCTGATGAAGATGCTTCATTTGACCCAAATTGTAGAGAGTCAAACAAAGACTGGAACCTCTCTTCAAATTGGTTTATCCTTTCAGTCTGATCAAGTTGCTGACTTTGAATTGGTTCACTCTCTACTTCACCTGGCCCTTATTATAGACTTCCACTACATCATCTTGTCCATTTATATCAACTTCAGCAGCTTGAAGGTTGTTCCTTTCAAAGTTAAATCCATTAGACTCAGGAGCAACAGATGACCATAGCTTGTCCAGATCAACTTGTCTTTGTTTTTCTTTATCTTCAAAGCTGGTTCTGTACATGCTTTCATCCATATCTTCACTGTAGATTTTGAATGATTTGATCATATTTTCCAAGTCAAACAGCCACTTAGGTCCTTCAACATTACTGAAATGGTTTTCATTGAAAATTATTTCAGAAGATTCAATAACCAACATTATTGAAATGGTTTTCATTGAAATGGTCCTTCAACATTATTCAATAACCGCCATTAATGATGAGGTTGAGAAGATTCTAACTTCCTTATCAAAAATCCGACCCAACAAGCCTTAGAGGAATTTGAGATTTTGATACGGACCAAGTAATAAATCATTAGGGTACTTAGAAAATCAACCGTGCTTTACCTTTCTTTCCATACATATTTAGGGGTCTTTAGTAAAACTGACCGTGGGGACCTATTTTCCCTTATTATTGTCTAGTTAGATCATCTTTAGAACCCAGTTCATGTGTTCGTTGTCATCCGAGCGTCGTTGATAGTCGTCAAGATTCCTTACCTAGGTGGTTCCCCTTCATCATATTTGAGAGCTCCGTTAGTGCCGTTAGTGTTGTTAAGTTTTCCCGTTAGCTCCGTTAAGTTAAGTAAGTTAGTTAAATTAGTTTAAATTAATTAAAACAAAATAAAAAAAATAATAATTAATTAAATATTGTTTTAGGGCAGGACTTAGTTAAGGTTTAGTATCCGGGCCACCTCTAGTATCCTTGAGTTCGATACCCGGACTTCCTTTCTCTTTGCTACATGTGACCAATACACTTGCCGATTGTGTGAACTAGGTTAGGTTGTTTGGTTTTTAAAGCTTATTTGTGAATCACATTCTATTTATATATATATTTTCGCACATCACTGATTTTAAAACCTTTTCGAGGACCTTATGTGTACCTTATAATTAGGCCTACAAGCAAGCCAAACGTTCAGTGCACTATTTGTGAACCGTTCGGCGGGAAGTTCGTTTATTTAATAAACGAACGAACATGAACAAAAAACTTTAGTTCGTTTAATTAAACGAATGAACATGAACACATGTTCCATTTGTTCATTTATGTTCATAAACGTTCGTTTATGTTCGTTTATGTCTATTTATTTATGTTCGTTTATGTATTAATAGAAAATAATTAAATATTATCTAGATATGTCATCTGCTTAAATGTTTTATATTTGTTAATTTGTGTTAATTTAGGTTTTTTCATTTATGTTCTTTTATGGTTGTTTGTGTTCATTTACATTTGTTCATGTATATCCGTTTATCTTTGTTCAGTTATGTTCATCTAGATTTAAAAAAACGAACACAGATGTCCATTTTTAAATAAACAAACATGAACAAAAATATTTGTTCGATTAAGTGTCTGTGTTCTTTTAAAGTTAAATGAACAAGCATGAACATGCCATGTTGTGTTCATTTGATTCGTTTACAAGGTTTCATTATTCACATTGATGAATACAGTAGTCTCAATCTCTAGGCTCTGTCGATTTTAATTGTGTTCGTGAACACATTAATTTCCTTAATGAATGAACGCGAACACAAAATCTCGTTTGGTAAGTGTTTGTGAACCATTCGTGAACACATTATTTTCTTAACTAACAAACATGAACACGGCCTTGTTTCGTGTTCGTTCGGTTCATTTACAGCCCTACTTATAATAATTTTATGTATCTTAACACATCACTTTCAAATCTCAAATGTTGTGTTGTTAATCAATTGAATGTTCATATGTTAATTGCTTATTTGCTCATTTGTTTATTTATCGCATTCGGAAAGGTCCATCATAATCACATTGAAGTATGATCATAGGCTGTCTTAGTAGCTAGAGCCCGATTCGCTAGGCAATGGTCAATCGACATCCTTATTTGTAATTGTTTTGTCATAGTAGCCAAAGCACGATTCACTAGGCAATGATCAACTGACATTAATTATTTGCTTATCATTTAATTGTTTACACTCATGATATTGATTTCTATATTTCATATCTAATATATTTAAAAATCTGGTAATTACTTACTCAAAATGTGTTGTTGACAAACCTATTTTTACGCATATTGCAGGATGTTTATCTTGGATGGTTAAAGTTATTGAATAACCTAGTTTATTTGGATTTTAGGTTATTAAAATACACAAGAGTATTTGATTTATTTGGTTAATTGTAATTTCTTTTCAATATTGTGTACTTGATTTGAATTTAAATAAATAATTAGATATTGTCACTAATATTGCATGCAATGTTTTCAGACCTGGCCCGGACGTCGACCGGGGCTCCTTATCGGGTCTAAGGTCGGACTGACCCGGGAGGGCAGACCAGTGTTGACCTGGATGACATCATAAATAATTATATATATATATATATATATATATGCATGTATGTATAATCCAGCATTAATTAATTACAACTTCTAGTTCATGTTTATTTTGGTGGACGGCTGCACTATGGTTGGGTTTAAGGCCCATAGTGTAGTTACATACTATGGTTGGGTTTAAGGCCCATAGTCTAGTTCATGTTTATTACTTGACTAATTAATGCTGGATTATACATACATGCATATATATATATATATATGCATGTATGTATAATCCAGCATTAATTAGTTACAACTTCTAGTTCATGTTTATTTTGGTGGACGGCTGCACTATGGTTGGGTTTAAGGCCCATAGTGTAGTTACATAAACAAGCATACCATAACTCTGGCACATCTATCTTTATTAACCCTTATTACTCCCTTAGGTACAAAATAGCAATCAGTTCATGTAATCATAGCCGCCATTTTCATCTAGGATGATTTCTAAAACTTGCTAAACTGGAGAAGCTCTATTAGATCAATATATCGGCTGTTACCACCTTTTCTAACCAAGACATTCTCACTCTCACTTCTCTCTTATTCATTTCAATTTCCTGTTCTATGAACTCGTATTGAGGTTTTAAACCCACTCAGCTTCATCTTAACGTCACTATAGAATTGTGCCGCTTTCATAATAAAGACTAACGCAAGAGATGGAGACGAGTCTGATAAGAAAATCAAGATCTACGGCTCACCCGGCGGGTCACCGGGTCTGGTCTTACCACCGGCTGCAAAACCTGGCCGGGCTATTAAAATACGGGTCAAATACCCTGACCCTGACCGGGTCCCGGTCGGACCGGTTCAACCGGCTAGGCCGGGTTTCAAAACACGGATTGTATGTTAATGCCTTGTGAGTTGTAAACCAACAGTTTGCGCCTCGGCATTCCGCCGTAGGTTGGGACATTGAATAGCAAAAACAGCTCTCTAAAGCTATGATCCAAATAGGAGCATCGTTGGTATATTCTTTTATAAATTTTAATTTATGCATTGGCATGCTAACTATGATGATTGTTTTTAGTTTAATTTAACGAGACATCTATGATCTGGGTTGTGGTTTGGCAGGGAAATTTCCGGATGGCATTGGTCTATGCAACCGTGATTTTACTGCCATCAAATATCCCCAATCTTCTTTATCTCTATATCTGAGCCTGTTCGTTTTGTTATGTTCAGTTTAATCTAGGAAAAGTCACCAAAATAAGTCGGTACGTGAAAAACCTTTTGTACCAACTTAGAATCCATTGTTATTTAGTTGTTAATATGTTTTGAAAACTAAAACAATTGTAGAGTTTAGGTCTAATTTACATAGGACTATATCAAACTATTACTAACAATACATGACTGTTTGTATAGCTAGAAGTGTTGTTTTGTTTTTGTGGGTTTCGGGTTTTTAAAAAAAAGGTAATTCATTTTGGTTCACATTATTCGGTTTTCTCAGGTCGGGAGTTTGGGTTTTGGGTGTTGTTTAACTAGGTTTTGGGCCACTTCGGGTCATGTTAATAGTAATCGAGTTCTGCTAAGTCATGTGTTGAGTGGGGTCCGGTTCAAATTTTATTACAAAAAATATGTCCAAAGGATTTGTAGTTTACAGTTCCAGTCATAAACAAAGCGATCTGTGTATATGTGTGTTGGGTGTATGTGTATTTATGTTTGTGTTCTGATTTTTTTACTATTTAAGTTATTTCGTTTGCACTATTGTTGTGATGATGGCTAATGTGTTTCTGTTTGTTGGTTTAGTGTAGTGTTTGGTTTGGGTATCTAGCCTGTTGCTGTTACTCTCATATTTAAAGGTATGTGCCTTTTATGGCTATCGTTTCTTTTAACATTTTGCGTATTATTTAGGTTTTAGGTAAAACCATAAAATATTATCTTTACACTTAAAAGTTATTAATATGAAATATGTATCGATATAAAATCACCACTCAAAGTTTTTAATATGAAATATGTTTAGCACGGGAATGGGTATGGGACCAGGGTACGAGGATGTTACTAGTACGGGGAACGACAAAAATCAAAAATCCAAGATATGGGTACAGCAACTGTACGGAAAAAAAATATAAAAAAATATAAATATATTAAACAAATTCCAATATATATATATATATATTGATATAAACTGCAAACTCCAAAAAGAAACTACATCAACCATAGGTAGGTAATTATCATTTATCAATAATCAAATCATTTTCAAACTCCGGTTCATCTAGCGAGAGATCGGCAACCTCCAAAAACACAACATCTTCCACTGAATCAAAAGCATCTCCACCCACATCCCGCATCTTACATTATAATTCCGGTCCCTTAACAAAAGTTGGAGATTATTGTGGACGTAAACCAAGTCTTCAGCACGACTTGTAGTCAACTTGTTCCTCCTAAGCGAGTAAATAAATACATATGCACTTCGATTACGCTCAGCACGAGAAGAAGAACTAGGTTGTCCAAGTAATTTAAAATCTAAGTCTGGAGAAAAAGGAGTTTGAGCACCAAAGTTAGCCCACCAAGGGCCACTCTTCATTGAAAACATTGCATATTCATCAAGAACTTTGTTATGCTCATCATCATTAGGAAATAACCTTCGAAAGCATTTCATCCTTTCTTGTGAATTTCTCCATCCTTATATGGAGCAATTCTTGTAGAATCATCAAGTAACCATGCATCACTGTAGTGTCTACAACATTCAAAAGTCAAAACATAAAGTACATAATAGAAATCAAGCATAGGTTTAAAATCATATACCTTGGATTTAAAGAGTGAGCTAAACAATGTAGGGGAGTGTTATTCTTCGACCGTCGAGCCTGTAAAATATCATGCACAACGTCATAAAAGAGATTTAATTCAGATGTCGGACGTTGTTCTTTCTTGTAGATTTCAGTCTTCACTTTCTCAATCATCGAATCTCACATCTCATACACCAAGTGTAAACATGGTTTGTCGGTGTTACAAACTCTAATAATCTCATGTAGAGGTCCACTGAAACTAAGAATATATGATACTTTTTCCCACCACTCATCATCCACAATCGTTTCTTTAACAAAGTGTGCTTTCACATTTTCATCTTCTCTATAAGAAGATTATTCTTCACTTATGACCATAGCTTAAAGACCCTTTTTCATATGTTTCAATCTCTTTAGCATCACAATTATTGAGGCAAAGCGAGTATCGGCAACCGAAAGCAGTCTAATAGGAGAAAACTTGTTGAGAATCAAGAGTCTCATATTATGGTTCATGATGAAATTTCTTATGGCAAGCGCATCTATGTGAGCTTCTTTTATCCATTTGCACTCTTCATATGGTGTTACATTTTTTTCCACGTACCTTGGTGAACAAATGTTCTTCAAAGCAAGATTAAGCGTATGAACAACACATGGTGTCTAACAGATGTGATGAAACTGACTCTCCATAATCTCTCCAGCTGCCTTACAATTTACTGCATTGTCAGTAATGATTTGCACAACAATTTGTGACCAGTTTCATTGATGACTTCTTTCACCAAATCAGTAATAAAAAATCTATCTTTTACTTCCCTAAAACAATTCAGTGTCTTTAGAAACATAGGACCACTACCTAAGGTAGCCATGAAATTGATTAGAGGCTTTCTAGTAGGGTCACTCCAACTATTACTCACAACAGTCATACCTTTTTCTTTTCATGAAAACCTAACTGGTTTCAATAGCCGTTGAACATTATCTTTTTATTTTTGTAGTAATGCTGTTCTGAGCTTTATTATAACTAGGAGGTACATAACCAACAATTTTACTTCAGCAGTAAACTGAAAAGCCTTAAGATAGTGTGGATTTCTTGCAAGATTAAATGGAAAACCTCCTGTATAAAACATATTGCTATTTCTTGATCTAGTTGGTCCTTAATTTCGATACCAAAACATCCTTCAATAGATGATGAAATACCTTTGCTTTTCTTAAATTCAACACCAACTTCACATGGCAACCCGACTTCTTTCGCTTTTGACTGGGCTTTATTCTCTTCATACGCATCTTCTAACTGATTCATCTCAAGTTTGTCGCTGTTGATTTCTTGCAAATACTAATCCCTTTACCTGTATAAACAGAAAAAGAAAATGTTCACCGTCTAAAAAGTTTATCTTTGTAGGAGTTTTAAGTATAAAATTGTAAACAATTATACTAATATATTATAATTTGTCAAAAAGCGGTACTAACCAATTACTAAAATTATGTTTTATGTATAAAATTGTAACCACAGATGCAATAATTCAAAATCTACAATAAGAAAATCTACATAAATACACAAATTTAGAACACAATAACTCTAAACCACAACAAGCAATCTACAAAAATTCTAGTTCTGGAGAACATAAAAGTATAAAACACTACAGAGATTACCTTTTATACCAAGAGCATGTGCTCTAACCCTTGAATAAGATCCTTGTCTTCTTTCACCGCAAAGGATGCACTTAAATTTCCAAGTTCCTCCTGTCGTACCTTGCTTTTCAGTTTTTTTACGTAGTCCCACAATGGTGGTTCTCCTACTGGAACAGTAGTATATGATGCTCCTCGTGTTGTGTTTTGGGAAGCGATAAATAATCGATTACGATGAAGTGAGAATTGAGAAGATGATGATTGATGAATTATGAATGTATAACTGAGAGAATCAGAGAAGTGATAATGAGAAGATGATCGTGATTTGTGAGACTTGGGAAACAGAGAATGAAATTCGTTTTAACTTCCCTTTTCCGTCACGTTAAGTTATATAATAATACTTTAGGAATTTGAAAAGTTTTATCATAAAACCCTAAATGTGTTAGGAAGCGTTTCTAAAACTTTGAAAATATTCTCATTACATCTACTTAAACCTTATTAATATGAAATATGTATAAAAAGATTGTTTGTGTGCAACCTACGTTGATGACCGAGCCGAAAGGGTTAAAAATCTTAATTTGTACATCAACCAAACAAACGAACCACCGAACGCAAACATTACAGAAAGTTTTCAGCAAATAAAAATGAGTTGGTTGACTTAATATTTGCATAGGCTTACATTTAACTACACACTTAACGTGTTTAAAAGCGTCAAGATGGGTTTTTGCTACCCAACGGTTCTGAACAGTTTTCACAGGCTGTTTTTATGTTAAAATAATGTTTTAAATGATGAAAAACTATTGTAAAAGGTTTTACGTGCGTTTAAACGTTATATAATGCGTGCGAGCACTATAAATGGGTTGGAACGAGCATTTTCGGTACTATTTAATGAGAAAACGTAACAAAGTTGTATGCATTACAAATCACATACCAATTTATACAAATTGGGTTAAATCGATACTTATTCTGTGAGTATGCTGAGTAAAAGCATACAAAGTTGTGAATCTAAAGTTGTAAATAAGGGTGCTTAAATTAGAGCCCATGGTTATTCAAAATTCCCTTATGTGTTACATTTTGTTTACGTGTCAAGTCAATTAAAGATTGCACTCGAAGTGGATTAAATATTGCAAACTTGGTGCATGGGCATTTTGGGTATTTTGGAAATCTCAAAAAAAAATTTGGAAGATCTAAAACCAGTTATTTGTGGATATATTTTTGCAACTCTTTCATGATTATCAGCAATTAATATGTTTTTACTTATTACGTAGAGTTACAAACAATATTATTTATCCTATTAGTTAAAACACTTTAAACCAACTTGGGTGTATTTATTGTTTAGGTGTAGGTTTTAAGGTTTGACTACAGTATACTAAAAAAGTATACTACTAAAAGTGGGTAGCCATATCAGTATCTGAAAGCAAGGCATCCAGGTTTCTTATATATTGATTCTATAAGAACTGAATCACTATATATATATATACACACACACACACTAGGTTAAGTACCCGTGTACAACACGAGATTAACAAATTTAATTTTATAAGTCTAAAAACATTCGAAATATCATAAAAAAAATTGGACATTAAATATAAAAGGTAGAAACATACATTGTAGTTAAAAAAATAGTAACAAATTGATCGTAAAATATTATATGATCGGACTATAAACGATATAGCGGAAAAAAAAAAGAAGACAAATTGTGGTAAATTACACTAACTAATGATGAAATTAAGTTACAATCAAATTTGATGAATTTAAACATAAGTCACACATCTCGAAACATCTCTTTGTACACAACATTAGATGTCCTATTTGTAGGTTTACCATCTGTGTCCAATATTAATAATTTGACTCCGTCTCTACTCTTGACTCTTGATAATGCCACATACAATTGTCCATGGCTGAAAACCGAATGTTTTAAATACAAACCAACTTTTGATAGTGAATGTCCTTGGCTTCTATTAATCGTCATTGCAAAACATATTGAAATTGGAAATTGTCTTATCTAAAATTTGAAAGGAATCTTGTTGTTTGTAGGTATCATATTTACTTTGTGAATATGTGTGCGAGTACCGATATTACCTCCAAATATTATTTCGGCTACTACATGTTTTTTGAGAGATATGACTCGTAGCCTAATACCATTACAAACCAATTTGATGGTCAATGTTTCGGAGTAACATTACAGAAACACTTACCTTTAAGACCAATATATGATTTGGCAATCTGAAAATTTTAAGACCGTTCAACACGTAAGGCGAGTATAAATTTGTTTGCAATGAATCAGCAAAGTATTCTGTTGGACAAATACTATCTTGGATATCTTCATTTAAACACGTCAGGCGAGCTATGACACTCTTTTCATCTCATTAATGTCTTGGATATCTTCATTTAATACCATATAAAAAAGTATGATTAGCAATGTAATTAAACAAAAAACCAAACTTAGATTTAGGATGATGGTGGTCAAGAAAATGGGTTCCAAAAGAAGCAGAGAAGTCGATCCTATATATAATTAACAATCATTGAATGAGTTTAATGGTGCTTTGGTAATAGATTATATTATGCATAAACCAATCAATTTAACATATTACATATTTAAAATAAATTTCACAATTAAAGTAAATTGTCCAAACAATATGAAGTTAACCAAAATAAGATGAAATTTATACCTCAAAACAGTTTGTCAAATAATGTACAACGTAAATTTGATCACCAATATTAAAATCAAATCATTTTTGTGTTGTAAAAGAATTCGTTTTAAATAATTTCCTTAGTTAAATTCTAACCAAGTCAAAATGAAAACACGCATACTAAATGAAATGAATAACATATTTTTGTATTAATCCATTCCAAAGTTTTAATGGGCAAACCTTTTGAAAAACTTATTATGGGTTTTAGTGCATACATGGTTCACCTATACAACATGAGCACATACATGGTTTACTCTGTAAATTATATGATTGAACACAATATAAATGATACAGTTATTCGTGTCATGGGTTAAAAAAAAGAGCAAAACAAAGTTATGATAAGTAAAGAATTATCATATGAAAACCACCAGAATCAGTGAGAAACTTCCCAGGCTAGTTCATAAACTTATGAAATCCACCAAATTCATCTATTAGCATAGATATGTATTTCCAAGTACAATTTGGCACCCGATATCCTAAAATTGGTTGGTGATCAAACCTTTTATTATACCTGTAACCATAAACACAAACTTATATTACAAATAATATATAACCTTTAAACATACAGTATATGTGAGTGCCTATATGGCTAAATTATATGATAAAAGTAAATTACATGATAAAAAAATTGTACAAAAATCCTTCGGGTAATCAACATAATAAAAAAATTATAAGTTATATACATGTATGAAAAAGAACATTTTATTTAATAATTACGAAAACAAACATCAAATAGATATGCAAGTGTGTTATGGTTGACTAACTATATCAGAATAAAAATAAATATTTGCAGTGCAAGAGAGTCTTTGAGGAGCACAAGTAACTAATCTAGTTATAGGTCAATTTGGGTTATATTTTTATCTCTAAAAGTTTCTATAATGAAAAAAAAAAGTTTAATAAACATTAAATCGCAGTGTAACTAGTAATGCCTGCAACGCTCCATCAAAAAAGCAACATAGCCAATCATGTAAATCAATAATAAGCTGCAACATAACAACGGATCATGTTGCAAATAAAAAGGGTAATCAGTGTTACATTTTTATCATTATATTTAACAATAAGTTAGAATTATAGATTAATAACCTGGATGCTACAGCATACCCAAGTAAGGTGGCCAGCACATGTGTACTTCAATTCTGTAAGGCGATGCATCTAAAGAAAATGTAAGACCGCCCAAATAAGCTCGGATGCGTAAGAAATTAGTGGTATGTTTGGTTATCAGATTATATCTAACAAGCATAAGCCAACCAAAGAAGGCAGTTGTAACTCTATTACCTGTAACATTAGCCAAACCATGTAACTTATAATATGGCATTTTGAAAAATAGTCCTAATTTTAAATAGAGAAAAATACAATATAAAATAATGTACATATACTTTTTACATACATATGCAACATATATAAACACATATCACTTTCTCATAATGAACTACAGCATTAATTCTTCCAATATTGTTCAAGGCATAATATACATTAAACTAATAATATGAGTAATAATTAACTCAAGGCATAATATTGTTTTGATTATATTGTTGCAACTTATCTTTATTATCTTTACTTTTTTTTCTTAAACAAGTACCATATTTTTCAATGTTAATTTGAGCTCCATGTAATAGGACAAGCATTTTGATGATTAACTAGCATTTAGGACCCGTGCGGGTCATTGTATAGTGTAACAGTTAAGCAATTAGACAAAGTGCGCATATTAGTTTATCAATATAGTCTACCATTTCATGTTATGTTTACAATTACACATGCCTAATGTACAAATATATTGTCTAAGTCCACCTTTTGTAGTCAAAAGTTACTAAGATCATTTGCAGCATGGAAAACAAAGTGTTTCTTTTTGCAGGTTAACGGGGAAGAAAGTAAACGCTTGAGTGTTGTTTCTCAAATTTCATTTTGTTGATTAGCAATTCGTCATCACCTTCTGTGTGCCATATACTGGACACGATTCCCTTTGCAGCTCATGTTCATCATCTTGGTCCACTGTCAACATATAATATGAGTTCAAATACAAATAGCAATTGCATAGTTGTACAAAACCCTAATTTTGTTTGTGAACCTGATCATATGTTTAGAGGCGGCATTGAAGAAATGATCAGAGCTCATGGTGGTGGTCTCCGTAGCTGAAAACTATTCCTCAATTGGCGGACGGCCTCCTTAGAATACCATCAGCGTAAGAGAGATCAGAAACCGGAATTCGGAAGACCAAAGAAGACGAAAGAGATCTAATAGCAATGGGATCGATGGGTAGAAAATAAAGTGGTTGTGGTGGCCGGTCAGAAAGGTGAAGACTACGTGTGGGTTGAATAGGACGTGTGGCTGTTTCACCCGACAACACACTCACGAATAATATTTAAATAGCATTGATAATAAAATGTACCAGCAGCAAAGCATGTGTTACAACTGGTTAAGCATCAACATAAAATGAATAGTGTTCTTAAGAGTAGACACCGACCATGTCATTTATAATATATAATAATGTTCAATGTAGCATGTCTTTTGCTGCATAGCTTAAAGTAATTTGAAGACCCCAATTTGGGTCCTACTAGAGACATCCATACACCCATCAATACTTTTCCTATAAGGCTATACGGGGGGTTATACGGGGCCCAATATGCCCTGTATAGTCCCCGTATAGCTCTATACGGGGCGTATTGGTGGGTGTTTTTAGCAAAAATGGGGTGTCTCTAGAAAACCCCAATTTGAAACCGTACTGTTGATGCATATTCTAGGTATTTTGTAAATTATAAATGGTGGTGGGTTGAGTTATTCTATAAAGACTAACAAAAATAAGAAGTATGAGAAGTCATAATTGATTGACATGTGTCAAGTGGGGACTAAAGGCAAAAGGGTATAAAAGTAATAGTATATATTTTCTCTCTCCACATGCAAGTCACATGTTAATTCTCCCATCATTTTAAAATGTCTATAACTTTTTCATATGATATTAGTTTTTAAAACAAAAATCACCATAATAACAAGCGTTTTTTTGTCTTTAATATGAGTATGACTTTGTTATACAAAAAAAATTACATCATTGTGTCTTTATGTCTTTTCGTCATTGTGTATTTCTGTTTGTCATTGTGTTTTTTTCGTCATTGTGTATTTCAAATCATCATTGTGTTTTTTTAAATGCTAATAATACGGTTGTGTAATAATAATACGTAAATATAATGATAAAATAACAACAAATTATCTAATACATAAAACATAATGATGACTGCATATTACACAATGACCTGAAACATAAAACAAAATGGTGAATACGTATAGCACAATGACCCGAAACGTAAAACACAATGGTGAATACGTATAACACAATGACCTAAAACGTAAAACACAATGGAAACTACATATTACGCAATGACATGAACATAATACACAATGACTAAAACACAATGATAAGTAGAAAGACAAATGATGACCACAAAGACACAACGACAAACAAAAAGACACAATAATTTAATCTTTGTTTTAATTGTTATCTTCAATATGAGTATCAATTGATAACACACTGATCAAAACAAATAACACAATGCGTAGAAAAACTCAATTATAAATCATAATTAACAACCAATAATACAATATAAAAGACCCACTATTTTTTTTTTATTTTTATATAACAATATGATACTCATATTAAAGATAAAAAAAATACTTGTTATTATGGTGAAATTTAAAAAAAAAAATAATGTTGCATGAAAAAGTTATAGATGTTTTAAAATGATAGGGGAATTGACATGTGTCTTGAATGTGAAAAGAGAAAGTCAACAAAAGTGGGTTATTATCTTTACGCCATTCCCCATCAATTTATTTTCTTAAATTAATCTCCACCGTTCAAATCTAAGATAAATGGATTAAATTACTTCTCATCGTTCTCATTTTTGTTGTCCTTTATATTTAAATTTATCCAATGGTGGTTAAGAATTTAATTGTTCACATTCCAAACTTTAGAAAACACAATGATATGATTTTGTAAATCGACATGTTCTAAGATTTCAAGAACAAAAAAAAAAAGCGGCCTGTGATAATTGTGACATATAGAACATGTTGACTTTGTGAAAATTTGTGTATGCTATTCGCAAGTGGCCATAAGCCTACGAAGTTGTAACAATACAAATTCAACGCTCATCAATTAGAAACATGCAAAATTCAACTCCATTGACCCAAAATTCAAGAGTATAATAAATTGATTCAAACCGGCCGAATCACCCAAAACAGAGTAATGTGCCTTGTTTTACTTTGGTTGTTCAACCAGTTTGAAATTTATGTGATTGGATGCACAACTCGGTTTTGGCAATGTGGTGGTCCTAATGACCGGGGTTTGGAAATTGTGGTGCTGGTCATATAAAACAAGCATGTTACTATTATTTATTCTTATTTTCAAAATGTGATTCGTTTTCTATTGATGAATTATTTTTAAGGTACTTAACGGTTCTATTTTGACGAAAGAAAAGTTTTTGGATATGACCAGCGTTACAGAACTTGCTAGTAGTTAGACGAGGGGTGGGCTTGCTAGTAGTTAGACGAGGGGTGGGCTGAGGGCTAACAGTTAATCGGATAAAATTTTTATTTATAATATTCAGTTTTATATACATACAGATACATTTTTACATGTAATGCTTATATATGTAGTTAAAGCAATCACATGCAAAGCACACACTCATTTATTTATTTGTTTTTTATATAATAGTTAAACCAAAACACCTTTGTTAAATAAAGAGTATATCAATTAAAACTCATTGTCTACGTGACATAACACTTTAACTAGCACCTTACCATCTAGTTATCCCAAATTTATAGTTTTAGAAGTTAAGACTCATAGTCATGTGAATGATAATTGCAAGCAAGACTTACAGGCTGTTTAGTAGCCTCTTAACAGTCATTAAAAGATAGCTTATGAGCCATTAAGAGATAGCCTCTTAATGACTGTTAAGAGGCTACCAAACAGCCCCTTACTGAAAAGACTTCCTCCGACTCAATCTAAAATAGTACAAAGGATAGTGATTTAACATTAAATAATAAGAGCATTCAACTATTATCATTTTCCAATACAACACCATCACCTCTAAATAAACCACTACTAGATAGTAAATATATCATTCCGTCAAACGGGCCGAAGTCAACCATTCTCGAGCTGCCTCGAGGTCTGGCAACACTGTAGCCCCGGAGTTCTTCCAATCCTCAGCATCGGGAGTTTTGAACCTATCCAACAACAACGCATGCATCCCGATACTCTTAGCTGGAACATAATCTTTCCTCATGCTGTCCCCAATGTGCAAGGCTTCTTCGGGTGCTATATTTCCAGCCCGCTCTAAAGCAATCTTGTAGATTCTCGGGTCAGGCTTTTCCACACCTTCCAGGCCCGAGAAAACTCCAAAGTCCCATTCTGATCCCTGAGTTTCAAAATGTCAACAAATTTATCACTAATTTGTATTATAGCTATACAAAAATGTGAACCCAACATGAGTTTTCGTGGGTTGACATAAGAATGACCTGTTGAACCGAAACCTATATCATTTAACTATAAAAGTCCTCTAAAATTAGAAACTTAGAGCAAATTACAAATGTATATATAAGAATTAAGTATAAAACTAAACGAGTCAACCTGCGAACCGGCCAGGTTGACCCAAAACTGTTTTAACCCGAACTCTTTTTTCAATATTAATGATCTAAAATTAAAAATTTACAACAAAATACAAATGTATATAAAATAATCGAGTGTAAAGCTAAATAAGTCAGCCTGCAAACTGGCCAGGTTGACCCAAAATTAACCCGAACCTGTTTAACCCGATTCTATTTTTTGTTTTTCTATATTAATGCTCTAAAATTACAAACTTAAGAGGAAAAAACGCAAACGTATATAAAATAAGAGTGTAAAACTAAACGGGTGAACCGGCCAGATTGGCCCGAAACTGACCCGAGCCCGTTTCGCATAAACCAAAAAGTTTTGTGTTAGGGTTGTGTCGTGTAAGAGATACATACCTTAAAAATAATGCACATTCTAGAACAAATTCATTTATCTGATTTTATCCATTGACCAAAACATGATCAATTGACTATTGTTTTTTTTTTTTTGTAAGGGGGGGGGGGGTATCAAAACGGACATTTTTGGTGCTATAAAACTTGTACATTGAGCAACTTATGCTGTAAAAGTTGTGAACATAATACTAAGTCTTTTAACTTTTATATTCTTATAATAAGAATCTAGTAAAAAATGATTGAAGAGGTTTAATACATTCTAAATACAAAGGAAAATTGTATATATTTTGATAGTTGCATAACAGGTCAAAACGAACAACTTTTATGCTATAAAACGTGTACAGTAAGCACCTCATGTTGTAAATGGTATTGAACATAACAATGTTTTCAGTCTTATTTTTACTTAACTAATGTAGTCAATCTGAAAAGTAGTTATATTTTTAAAATAAGAATCTTATATAAATTGATTCAAGAGGTTTAACACATTCAAAAGAAAGCCACTAACCTCATTTAATCCCAAAGCGGGAAGAATAACGTCCCGGTACCTATATTCAGCATTGCTAACAATCCCAACCGTCACACCTTGTGAACGAAGCCACCTTAAAAACGGTTGAGAATCAGGGAACACCGTGTACGGTGCAGATGAACCAAATGTAGAATATATTCGCCTGAATATTTTCTCAAACGTCTCTTCATCAAAATCATACCCAGCCTGACAAACATAACATAATAAAACAATTACTTTCAAAGCGTACACCTAAACACTCGTCAATAATTTAAACATTCATGAAAGCGACAATAAATTCTTGTAAGAGTAACAAATTTTACCTTGACAAACGAATCTCGAACGCAAGTTTTCCACCAAACAATATTTGGAATTTTCTCCGCAAACCCGAAACACGGGTGTTTTTTTGCCATTTCCGTGTAGGCGATTTTAAACCCATCGTGCACACGTTTGTAGTCCGGACAAGGAAGCCCGGATGACTTGGCAGCCATGCAATAATAATCACCGAGTTCACCTTTGTAAGCCATTAGCGTCCCCGTGACATCCACCGTGATACATCTCAACTTTGTTAAAATAGACATATTTGAACCAAAGATAACTGCTTTGTTATTATTTAATCAATATTATAAGACAAGATCATTTAGAAGCTCCTGAAATTAATATTAGAGCAATAAGGTAATTTATATATCAATGTACATAATAAGTACAACAAAACAAAATAAAGAGGTTCATTATTAATATTATTGTGCATCATAATAATGACAATTAGGAACAAAAATGGTGCTGCCATGTAAACGACCAGAGCCCCTCCTGAGCTTCTCGAGATTGGCTCGTTAAAAACTCGTATCAATCCGAGCTTAAATGAGCTCGAGCATCATATTTCAGGTCTAAACTAGCTTTTTATTTATATAATTTTTACTTAATGCATTTATATAATAACTATTATTATAAATAACATATGATAAAAATAACAAATGAATAATATATATTACAATTACAATTATAAATATACGTGTAAACGATTATAGGATCAGGTTCTATTGAGAACCACTATGAGTCGTACGAACTTTGAGAACCAAACAAAAATCATGTAAAAACAATTTTTTTTTTCACATGTATTATATGTAAGTTACGTTTACTAGAAAATTTTTAAATTTTTTTTACACAAGTTGTTCATTGAAAATGTGTAACGAGCACTTACAGTTTGCCGCATATGCGTAACGTAAATGCATGTAACATATGTAATGTGCGAAAACGGTATTTGTTGTCAAGTTTTTAAAAAAAATCTCTTGGCATTTTTTTTGGACGAAAATACTCCTAAAAGTGTATAGAAACTTTTTCAAATTTAAAAAAGAAAAAAAAAACATACTGTTATGTGTGGTTCTCAACGTTCTCTAGACTCACAGGGGTTCTCAAAATGATAGAAATAAATATATAGATAAATAAAAAAATTAAATAATAAATAATAATAAACAAGTCGAACTAGACACTGCTGCCAAGCTCGAGCTTTAGAAATACAACTCTAAACGAGCTCGTGTTCAGGTCGACTCAAATTCACACAAATCCATTAACATTTCTAAGAAAACAACACATTTCAATAATGTTTGAAACCCTAATTCATGACAAACGAACAAAATCAAATGCAATACCCGGTCAAAAAAATTCAAACACGATCAATGGAAAAATGAAAGCCCCAAAATAAAAGTTGCAATTAATTGACATTAAACGAAAAGCCAGCACAGATTTAATAAATTAAGTGGAATAATGAAAAACCCAGAAAAGAATACGAAGATCGGATCAAGAAACGAAGGAGTGTGAGTATACCTGGGAGAGAATATGAGTTGCTTGCTTCGTTTAAATCGGCATCAAAGAGACAGCTTGTGTTGCACTGCTCTGCTCTGCTCGTCATCAAAGGGATTGAATAATAATAATTATTATTATTTCATTTCATTTCATGGCTTTATATATAACTTCTTCATCCGAACGTACTCTTTCCCGGGGTGGGGGGTGGTGTTGATTGCCCGAGGTGCTGCTGCGGGATCGATGGGTGTAATTAAGTTTTATTATTTTTAAGGTCCTTGCGCTTTTAAACTTTGCTGGATTTCACTTAACATACATACTGTAACGTTTGTCTTCTTGAGTTTTGTTTAACGAGGGAAAAGAAAGCCTTTGAAACGAGTATGCTAGGAAAAACCGTGTTGTGCAGTTAATACTGAGAAAACGAGAAAAACTTCAAAGGGAAATTTATGCTTATTTCCTTCGTTCTAAACCCTTCCAAATCTGAGATATTTGAAGGAAAAGATTTTAACCCATAAAATTTTTACTTTTCTTTCCATCCTTTAAACTCAGGAACAAAACTGTTAATTAAAGTTTTCTTTTTACTCCCTTTATTTTCTTTTCCCTTTGTTTTCTTTCGTCTGATAAAACTCGCGAGACATTATGGCTTTGTTCCCGAGTCTAAATTACCAAGGGAAGTGAAATGTCTGATAAAACTCGCGAGACATTATGGCTTTGTTCCCGAGTCTAAATTACCAAGGGAAGTGAAATGAATCTTATGGAAATCAGGAAAACTGTATCCATAGTTTTTTTAAGGAAATAAATAAATAGAAAAGGAAAATTATTTTTTCCTTTCAAATTGTAGAGATTTTGAGAAAAGGATTCTGAACACGTAAAATCTTTATTTTCTTCGAACCTAAAAACACGATAGTTAATCATCTTTCCTTGTTGGTAAACTTGGAATCAAAACACAGGTGTTCATTGGTTCAAGTTTTGTTTTTTCTTAATTTGAATACTTTTACAGTCGAAATCAAACCGAAGGGCTTGAATTTAGAGTTGCAAAAGCAAATATAAAACTAAATTACAGTTTGATTCGATTTTAACCCAATTGAGCTAAATGAAAGGGTTTAATTCATCAATATTTGTAATTTGGGTTTTTCAGTTTCAACTTATTTAAGTTTCTTACAATTGTAAACCAGATACCTAATTGGTTAGACTTATAACAGTTTTGTCGGGTTTTGTTTTCAGTTTAATCCGTTGGATTATAAAGACCATTAAGTTGATTCATGTTGATAAGCTTGACATACGGGAAGTGACATTCTAGAGATTTATTTATTGGAATAATTTTTTAAATTGTTCGATGAGTCAATGTCACTCGAGTGTAAGATACATAATAAATTTGAGATTGTATACAAAACAAAAGGTAAATGCAGTTTATTACTAATTATTTGATAGTGATAAGGGTTTATTTGAAAAACTAAACATTGTGTATATATAAAAAAAAAACACTAATGTGCTGTTTGTTTTTTTTGAGGTAAAATGTCTGCAGTCTGTGAACCACATCTGCAGACATCTGTAGCAGAAGAGGTGGACCAAACCTCTGCACTCTGAAAAAAGAAGACTGATTGTTTTTTAACGTTTGCAGGCTGCTAAAACTTTCAATATAAGCTCTATACCAAAAACACAAATTATACAACAACAATTAAAAATATATAAATTCAAATTTTATACCTCTGAAATAGCAAATTATAAAACTTACATTAACAATTTTCCACGTGAATGTTTTTTCCTCCAAAAGTTTCAATTGTTTTCGAAAGTAGATAGTTCATACATAATGAATGAAACGAGCCAAAACTCGAGCTTAAAACAACTCACAAGCCGATGACATAAACCTAAACTTTCTACAAACATTTTTCAACTAAAAACTTTATATAGACTTTTTATAATCCTTAACTTTCTACAAACTTTTTTCAACTAAAAACTAATAATACTTGAACAATTATGCAAAATTATAATTGAATAAAAAAAAAACTAATCAATTAACAACTCAATTGAACAAATCAATTGACAAGAATTCAATTAACAAAAATTTAATAACTTAATTGATATCTGATGGAAATAATGAGTTTATAAGAGGTTGGAAGACTATGGTTCAAGTCTGCATTAAGAAGAGGGCGCGCAGACCTTTTTTAATGAAACGTCTTCGAAAAAACAAACAGTCTGCAGAGGGCAATGTCTGTGCGCTGCAGACAAAAGAGGTCAGGAAGATCTTTTGTAGAAAAACAAACACCACCTAATGCAATCTCAGTAAATATTTGCAAGATTATTACTAAGGGATAAAATAAAATATATGTTGGAAAATTAAGAAGACAAAATATAAATTATTTGATGACGGTAGTTTTCATAATTTCATTAAATCATGATAATTGCTATTATTGTCAATACAAGGAAGTTGAGGGGCTAGAAGTATGTTCAGAATTTATTATTTGGAAAAACCATGGACTAATCTATGCCTGTGGTTTTGTTTAAGATGAATACGACGAGCATCATGTTTTCCCCTCCAAGTCAACGTAAATGGTGACGTTTCATGGTTGGTTGATTATGGTGTAAAACATGTTTTAATAGAAAAAATAAAATTTATTACCTTTAAACCTTTTTTATGATGTTACACATTTAAATTACTCCACATGTTCCACGGCCCAATGGGTATGGAAATACATACATACATAGGTGTGTATATATAGGGAGAGTATTAAAAGAAAACTCATATTTAGAAAGAAAATTTAAAAACTCATATAAAAAAATTATTTTTAATTAAAAATAAAAAATATTTTTAAAATTTTGTTTTGCTATTATTCTTATAATTTCTTACCCTTTGCTCGAAAAATATAAAAAAAAATAAAAAAAAACCCGTTGTAATGCACATACGTATTACTGTGCAATACCGTTGTATTACACATGTGTATCACTGTGTATTTTTAAGTTTAATAGTATTTAATGGCATATGTTTAATTTTTGTGTATTGTATATGTGTAGTAGTGTTGTATTGTATGAAAAAAAAATAATAAAATAAAAGTCGATGTAGTGCACATGTGCGTTAATGTTGTATTACACATACGTACTAATGTGTATTCGATGTGCGTATTAGTCTTATATTGTATATATACAATAGTATATATCAAATATGTGCAAAGTGTTGTATTCTATGCAATACAACACTTTTGCATATATGCAATGTACACTATTACACATGTGCACTACACCGATGAGATTACCGACAAGATTTTTTATTTTTTAGAACCAATAACAACATATAAGAATAATGGAAAAAAAAAAGAAACTTCAAAAAATATTTAAAAAAAAAGTTAAAAAATAGTTTTTTAAGAGTTTTTAATTTTTCTCTATAAAAAGAGTTTTCACTTGATCTCACCCCTATATATATATATATATATATATATATATATATATATATATATATAGGGGAGAGATTTTTTTAGAACCATGTTGAGTTTTAAAAACTTAAGAACTCAATTCTAGGTCACACATTTAATTAAATGGAATAGAATATGTGGTTGAGATTAAATCTGACAAAAAGTCAAAGTAGGAGAGAGAATAAAGATGTAACTGATTACACAAACTTTTACGTCCGTTACACATGTGTAAAAAGTCGACTCGGTGCGTAAAAATTCTGTAATTTTTTGACGTATATGTAACCTACATATATTACGCATGTGTAAAAAAATTCGAAAAAAAAATCGTTACACTGAGTTCTTTCGAGTTCTTAAAACTCATAGGGGTTCTCATTTGAAATCTCCCATCTATACTACTAAATAAATAAACATTTCTTTATGCCACATGTCTTTCATTTAACCCATCATCAGTCTCCCATTCCCGCCTCTCACCAATATCCATTTACAAACCCATTTCCTATAACAGGCCCGATTCAATCTAAACGCCTTCTTTCATACAAACCCTAAATCATCCTCCAGCTTAATTACTTTGTCTCCGGTGTTGCAGCTGCACCCACCACCGCCACCCCTTTTTTCTCACCGGATTTTACACTGGTCCGATTCATCTGTTAAATCATTCTTCAGCTACCTTCGTCTCCGATGTTGCAGCCGCAACCGCCACTGCCACCCCCTTTTTCTCACCTGATTCCACCACTGGTCCCGCCGACAACCCTTTTGGTACACCAGTCTTTGGACCTCAGGCTGGTATGTTATAGTTCTTACTTTCTCATATGATTCGGTGTTCGTTAATTATTTATATAAACCCTAAATCGATTTCAGTATGTATTTAGGCATGAATTGATTAACAAGCAGCATCTCACCATTGTTTATTCTTCGATTTCATAATGTATGAAATTATGTTCGATATGTGCCTTTGATCTTTATTTTTGTTTTGATATAAACTCTAAATCGTGTTCCTTATTCTTCTTAGGGTCGATTATTTATTTGTTGTTTTACCAAATGTTCTTCAATTTTGTGAATTTCGATGATTATGTTTATTATTATTGCATAGATGTTATATCATTTTGATTAACAGGTGAAAACCGAGGAGCATCGACTAATACAAGAACAGCTCAACCAAAAGGTACAATTTTAAACGTCCATTGCAGATTTCTGTTGCCTTTTGATATTCTTTGTTTTCTGATGTATCAATATTTTTTATTTTTGCAAGATAATTGAATGTGAAGGACTAAAAGAAACCATTGCATCCTTAAAACAACTTCTTTCAGATGCAAATTGTGAACCTCAAACCGAGGAAGAGTTTGCAAAGCCCGAAGAAACAAAGGAACTTTAGCCTCAGCAAGCTCAGGTTTGTTAATCTTTTCATATGTCAGCACTTCTTTTAGAGGTTCCATCTTCTTTAAATTTTTAAAATTAGTTAATATATATAAAAGGATTATTAAAGTCATATATTATAATTAATAAACTACAAAAAATGAAAAACAAACTCAAATCTTTCTTCTTCTCGATCCAGCACTAGAAGATTCGTTACGTCTTATCATCATAATCCATGCCTCGCCGATTGCTACAGCGACTAAGGTATAGTTCTTAATTGCTCCGGCGTGTCCTCAAATAATCCATGCCTCGCCGATTACTGTGTTAAGATATATAATTAAGTTGAAACGGACACAGATTTATACTTTTACCTAATAAGGTCTTAAAGAGTACTAAATATGTCTATGTGTACCACTCTTTCAGTGGTTTGATGATGTAAACTCGCCTGACGTATCTGGTGTCTGTGGACAAGTTCTTACTTCATTATCAGAGATGCATGGGTGTGAAGTAAGTCTATATATCTACTTAAATGTTACTTCTTCTAGCTTGCAATAATTTGCTTTCTCTGTGGTCCAAGATAGTAGAGATTACTATACCATAGCTTCAAAAGATGCGCATAGCACATATCGTTTCATATGGTAGTGAAGCCCTGTGCTCATTAATGCCTCGATTCCTAGAAAGGTATGTGTGTTTTGTTATGTATAATTACAAACATGTTAATCACAACTTTATTGTAATTGTTTTGAGTTTAATGAGAAATATAATTTTTAATGTTACTATAGTAGTCTTAATTTACAAGTAAAACGATTTCAGAATTCTATAAACATTAAAAATGGACTTTTGGTGAATGATAGGTTGTTTGTTTTTCATGCAGGAACTTTCAGAAACTTGCATTGGATAGTCGTATAAATTTGGCAGTTATTCAGTCATTCACATGCTCAGACTATGTTGCTGCCCAACGTCTTAGGTAAAAAAAAAATTCTTTATTATGATTTCTATAGCTAGAGAAATAAGTATAATTTAATATGCTACAGACGGAGATTAATGTATTACCACATGGAAATCTTCAAGAAGGTGGACATTATTGTGACCCCTTCAACAGGGTATGATAAGCTCAGCAGCTACTATATGTATGTATGTATGTATATGTTGATTGTTTTCATGATCTAATTGCGTTATTGTCCAGCATGACTGCACCTAAGATTCACCCGAGTGCACTTGCTTGTGGTGATCGGATCTGGAGGTTATAGGTGCATAGTTAACTTAAGGAAAGATGTATCTGTTATTTATACAAACAAAATGGAATGTGAGTCTAATTATTATTATATGTGTGTGTTGTTCAGCTAGCCTAATGAAATATGGATTGACAGCAAATGTTCTTGGATTCTCGGCCATTTCTGTCCCTGTAAGTGTGTATGGAAATGATAAACGTAACCACTCCTCGTGTCTTATGTTGTTGTCTGCGTCTGCCTAGGTTGGTTATGATAAGCAGGGACTTCCAATAGGGCTGCAACTAATAGGACGACCTTGGTGTGAAGCAACGATTTTGCGTTTGACTGCTGTTATAGAGGTAAAAGTTGACCTTTGTACTTTCAACTATATTAAGTAAAATCATTGTGGACTTGTCTAAATTTAAAGATAATCATATTAATTAAAGCTGGAAAATATATAATGTATTTGACCTTAAAAGTCAAAACAGATGTCATTTCTAGTCTATCTCTTTCTATTTCTTTTCTATATATGGAAAGTTTCAAAATCATCATATAATAATCCAGAAATTGCAATAGAAAAGAAAGAGGGAGGTTTGTGATGATTTTGAAATCTTTTCTACTAGGTAATCTAGTATCCTTATGCATGAAGATAATCAAAAGAGAAGACTAAACACGAAGACCGTTGACTATCTGCATTTACGTTTGCAGCAACAATGGAATGAACCTAAGAGGAAGCCTGTAATATATTTTGATGTTACAAATACAAAGGGTAAATGAGAACAAGTTTAAGGCTGTTGATGAGTGCTCAAGGGTTACTTGATTCTAAGCCATGACTTTTGTTAACTTCATGTTTTTTTTGACAATTTGCTTTAATTATGGAATTTTATTTTAAGTATATATTTACAAGTCCAATTTGCTTTAATATATATTATTTTAAGTATATATTATTTAGTTTTTAATATATTGTACTAGCTATTAATATTAAGTTTTTATAAACAATGAATTTTCACATTAATTTAGATAAAATAATTAATTTCAAATTTCAAAAAAAGAAATTTTCACTTTATGTTTGGTTCTCAATGAAGATTAATAAAAGACAAGGCCGATTGCTTTAGATAATTTGTTTGTTTTTGAGACAACATGTTTTAACATATGGCCAGTTATGTGTTCCATTATATATAGTTGAAACAAAAATAAAGTGAAACTAATAATTTTAATATGGATGATAAAGTTACAAATATTGTATACAAAAAAATATTAAGAGATTTACGAATTTGCAATTTTTTATTTCCATACTGTGTATTGTGTAATTTATTCAATTATATATTATATTTTTTTATATGTTGAACATATTTTTTATATTTCACATTGTGCTATTATTTAAATAAATTTATTTATTTTAACCCGTATTCTACACGGGTACCTAACCTAGTATATATATATATATATGAGGGTTCAAATGAAAACTCCTACTTAAGTTAAAAACTATGAAAACCGCTCTTATTCAATCATAAAATCTTGTTTTTTTTTTCTTTTTTTTAATTGATAAAGGGTTTAATGGTAATTTGTCCTACATTATATTTTGAATCTTTCAATCGACGACCATTTTTTCTCTTTCTCTATCTTGGCAACACATTAAAAACTAGAGGATCACAAATAAAAAAACGCAGACGCAAACGTACCGCCCCTTTCCTTCTTTACGGCCAATCTCGCTTACCAATTACCGGCAACTGAATGGGCAGGGTGGTTGCCAGTCACAGAACACCGTCGTTAACGGTGATGTTCGGATCTAGAGACGCTAGGTGAGTTTGGTTGTTAAGCCCTAGGGTTCATATCTTTCTCTCCCACATTTTCAATTTATTTGTTATTTATTATGTATGACTGTAATATGATAGTGATGGAGCCATGATTAAATAGGAATGTGTCCTTGAGATTTATGTGCTCTCTGGCTCTCTCGATAAATATACACTTCCTGGGTGTAATGTGAGTGAAGACTCTAGTTATTTAGCATTAGAAGCAAATGTTGGAAGATTTTGAAGAAAAATACCACCCCATAATTATGTTACTTTATGATGTACTAAGCAATACCATTTTAATTTTGATTGTTCGTAACAGGTGGATTTTGATTCTGTTTCTTTTTTCAAATTTGCGCTGCATTGTTTGTAATACTAATCTGGTTCATATAGTCAATGAATTATTTTTTGATATTGATGTGTGTTTTGGGTGTGTTCTAATTCAAGTTTACTTTTAAATCCATATCAAAGGGTTACATATATGTATAAAAGGGAATTATATACAGTTAATCATGTAATTAAATTAACTAATTAATTAATTATTTTTTGCTATTTGAGCATGTTGATTTTGCTATCAAGACAAGACGAATAAGAGGAACGCTATTTGTTACATACATGTACCCCCAGAGTTACACAAAGATCTTGTTTAGTTTACATATATGTAACTTCGTAATTAAGTTTTAGATATATGTAAATCATAAGTTACATATATGTATTTTGGTATGACCTACCGGAACTACATATATGCTTTGAACCACATATATATGTATTAATAGGAAAATATGACATAAATTAAATTTGTGAGGACATGTAAGAGACACACATGTAAATGACTCTAAATTTAAAATATAAAAATAAAAGAACTTTGCAAATGCAGTAAAAAAATATAGGGGTGGTACATTTGCGCTGCGTTTTTTTATTTGAGATCCTAGTTTTTAATGTGTTGCCAAGATAGAGAAAGAGAGAAATAGAAAAAAATGGTCGTCGATTGAAAGATTCAAAATATAAAGTAGGACAAATTAACATTAAACCCTTTATCAATTAAAAAAAAAGAAAAAAAAAACAAGATTTTATGATTGAATAAGAGCGGTTTTCATAGTTTTTAACTTAAGTAGGAGTTTTCATTTGAACCCTCCCCATATATATACTAGTTTGAGGCCCGTGTATTACACGGGTAATTGATGAAAATTTTAAACTCCATACATTAAGTGAAATTCAGTCAACAAAATGATCATATATTCTTAATACAATTATAATTTATATTACAATTGCAAAAAGTATATAATTAAGGTTAGACAAATATGTTACAAATAAGTAAAAAAAACTTCTTTGGACACTAATTTGTGCTGTATTGGTCGGTATACATTATTGATCAAAAATCAAAATCTTTAGTTCGTGTCTTCTTGTAACTCTTGATAAGGTAATTGGTTTGCTTGTAGCTCTTGATGTAGTCACGCATAGTTGCCCGTGTGACAAATAAGGTTCGTTTAAGTGCATACCAACCCTAAATAATGATAAAAATATCTATGAAACTAACAAAATATATATATATATATATATATATATATATATATATATATTCATACACATAAAAAAATATCATACCTTGTATGTTAATCCAATATGATGTCATTTGAGATCATTTGTTCATGTTTATCCAAAAAACATGATTATATTAAAAACCAGATTACCTGAACTTTGATGATAATCATTCTTAGAATCTTTAGAATATGAAATTGATTGATCATAATAAATTTGTTGTAATCCATATTCCATGTATGAAAATTTTTTAATTGATTTTATATTTTACAATTAAAAGTTGTATAATCAAGCAACATATAAACCGAAAATTAAAATATAGAAAAATGATTTATTTCATTTCATATGAATGCAATTCATAGGAAAATGATAAAGACATGCTAGCCTTAAAGTCATTGTTCAAATAACGGTGATTATTCTGAGTTAGGAGAATATTAGAAAATTTAAAGTTGTATAAAGTGAATGTAGTGATTCTTATTTATAATAGTTCAAAGTATTGTATAAGGAATGTTTAAATTTTGAATACTAATCCCGTGTTATTAGTTAATATTATAGAAAATTGTTGAAATACTAATTTAATTGATATATATATATATATATATATACGTATATTACAACTTATAGAGAAGAAGAAGAAGAAGAATTTTATGAAAGAATGGTAAATGACTTCTAACCTAATTAAGTATTTTTTTTTACAATTAATATGAAAATGGAATATACTTAAAATGTAATGAGGAACATAATTTTAGTTACAAATAATAATAAAAATAATAAATATTTCTATTAAGTTACATTATAATTAAGATGTGAATTTTGATGAATTTTTATAACATATTTTAATAATAATGTTATAACTATAATTTTTTAAAATTTTGTGTATAGTTTTATTATTTTTAATATAAACCATAATAAACACTTTTAATATGTACTAACCAATAGAAAACACTAACATAACCCCAATTCGTGGTATTTGTATAAATATAAAATTAATAAGTTAATATAATATTGAAATTATGTAAAAACCTAACGAAAAAGATATTCTATGAATCTAGGTTTCAATATCCTAAATGATTTTTGGAAAGCGAAAATGGTGCAATGGGATTGAAACCGATTTTTTAGTTTAAAATTTGAATTTGAATACTTTTTTTAATTAAGTAATTTGTATTATAACAAATATTAATTAAATATATTTAAATGTATAAATAAGGCACAAATCATAAATATATGTTTTGAAGCATTTTGGTCTAAACTATAGAAGAAAGTATTTAAAACTAAATATGATTCTTCTAATTACTAAAACCCTTTATATTACATAAAAAGTCAAATAAATAAATGACATATAGTTCATGTAGTAAATCGTTATACATATGCATTGTAATTATAATATTCAACTTTAATGAATTAATTAAAGCTAACACCAAGATTTATGTAATATGTATTCTCCATTTTAGCAATATTTATACAAATGTTTAGAGAAAATTAAGAAAATACGTATTTTCCTGAGTTCAAATGCATATGAGAAAATTTTAAATCTAAAATCTTAAACCAACCTTACATAAAATATTATGCACTGTTGCTCGAATCCCAGTTTAAAAACAATTTGTAGTTTATTACCATACAAATCCAAAATCTTCGACAATGATGCGCATTTATTTTCTTTAATTTGCAATTATCTGTAATTTGAAAATTTTATTCTAACAGGCCAGTAACTTCAATGTTGAAATTTCCTTATTTTTTTATTTCACCATTAATGTTAATGAATGAATCGGTTAGGATTTACGTATAATAAAAATAAACTTGAATTTATATATTGAAATGACTTAAATATAAGGGACCATATATTAAAATAGGTTCTAAAATGATGAGGATGTCTATGAGATTGACAAGTGGCAAAATTAAGTAGTCTTTTATTAGAACAATATATATATACATATATATATTTGAACAACCAACGAATAGCACTTTATTAAACAACAACAAATACAACAAAACAGAGTTTAGTAATATACTAGACAACAACACAAACGACAACAAACCCGACCTATAAAAGTCCCAAACATACCTTAGTTGACAATAAATCTAACCCAATCCTCCCACACTAAACTTAGCTCACTCGATCTATTTTATACCCAATGAAAACTAAGAGCTTTAACATCCTCCACCATACTTCTAACCAAAATCATCAACCCATCAAACACCATGTCGTTCCTTGCCTTCCATAAACACCATATGGTAACAATACATACCGCATGAAATGCCTTTGTCTTTCTCTTTGGAAACTTAGTAAATTTATATAATTCAAGGAGATCTCAGACACTAAACACAAACATTTGAGGTACGTTACACCAAATTGAAATAGCTTGCCATACGAGTGTGCAAACCCACATGAAACGAAAATATGTTCGGTCGTCTCATCCAATTCATCACAAACCGGACAATCCAACGATCCCACCCCAACATTCTGTCTAGCTAATAAAGTTAACACCGGGATCTTATTCAACTCCGCTCTCCATGCATGCAAACCCACCTTACAAGGAACCCAATTATTCCACCTCATGTTATAAACGGGAGAACTAAGACTTGCTACTTCTATTTCAAGCTCCTGACTGAAAAATCACCATATTTATCCAACACCCACCTGACCAAGTCATCACCATCAACTAAAACCACATTCTGACATAACCTTATCAACCCTCTAAGCTCCTCTGCCTCCCTAACTGATCTTGGATCCCTAACCCAATTCCAAGTGCTGCAAATGACGTCATCCATCATCACTAATCGATTAGCCACTGTACAACCTTTATTCTTTTCCAAAGCAAAGAGTAATGGGAATTTTTTACATAAAATATCCTCACCAATCCAGTAGTCACCAAAATAAGGACCTGTTACCACATTTAACTACCTGCCTCAGCAACAACTCCAATCTAATACCCATCAAATTCAGATCCGACGTGTTACGCCGAACTTGTTTCCATGGACCTGGAACCGACACCTTAGCCGGAATGCTTTGCCAATCTCTTGACGTGTGATGTATTGCACATATTACCCTCCTCTATAGTCTATCCCTTTCCCAATCTAATGCTTTGTCAATCTCTTGCCAATATCTTGACTTGGAACCACCACCAATTTGCTAAAAGAACATAATTTTTATCCCTCAACGAACCCAAACCAAGTCCACCATACTCATTGGGGGAAATCACACGTTGCCAAGCCACCCAATTTATTTTTTCCTTCTTGTCCGAACCTCCCCAAAAAAACGTTCTCCTCAGCTGATCCAACTTTTTCTATCACCCTGTTAGGGCCCGAAAAAGTGAAAAGTAATATGTCGGAAGAGCATTCAACACTGACCTAATAGCAATGAGCCGGCCTCCAAATGATAAACTTTTAGCTTTCCAACTCGACAACCGATTTTGAAACATCTCGACCACCGGATCCTAAGTCTTAATAAGATTGATGTTCCCGCCTATTTGTAGGCCCAAGTGTTTAAAAGGAAAGTACCAACCCGACATCATAATATGTTCGCCATTTCCTGTTTTTCCTTCGAAGTGACACACACTCCAAATAGCCTGCACTTAGCCAGGTTTACTCTTAGCCCGGTACCATATAAAAGCACCCTAATATCTATAAAGATTCAGTGCATTTTCTTTCCCACCATTTTCCTATAAAGATTACATCATCACTGAGATGCGATAAAAGCAGACAATTGTGACCACAACTCAGCCCTCGAAACAGACCCACCTCGATTGCTCGTTTCATAATACCCGTCAAAGCCTCCATAGCAATAATGAAAAGGAAAGGAGATAGCGGGTCACCTTGACGTAGGCCCTGAAATTATTTGAACTCACGCGTAGGTGATCCGTTCACCAATACAGATGCTCGGCCAGCGTTTAGTATTGCCGAGACCCAACTCCTCCACCGAGACAGGAAATTCATTTATAAAGAATAGAGTCGAGAAAACCCCAATTGAGCCAGTTGTAGGCCTTTTCGATGTCCACCTTAAAAATCATACCGTGTTTTTTTGACTTTCGTAATCATGCCACCAATTCGTTCAGTATTAAAGGCCCGTCTAAAATAGTCCTTTTCGCCAAAAACACCGATTGTTGTTCCGAGGTCAATTTCCCGATTACCCTTTTTAGTCTATTAACCAACACCTTAGATACGATTTTGTTGATACTGCCAATAAGGCTAATCGGACTAAAATCATCAAGGCATGACGGGTCCTTCACCTTCGGGATCGAAGCAATAAAAGAAGACAAGCATCCATTGCTTACCGAACCCGAGCAATAAAACTCGTTAAAGATGTTTTCAATATCACCAACCAAGCAATCCCAAAACTGTTTTAAGAACTTAAAATTAAACCCATCAGGGCCTGGCGACATGTCACCATCACATTCCCATATTGCCGTTTTTATCTCCCATCGTGTAAATGGCCCAACCAACGATTCTGCCTCCTCTTCATTCAACACTGACAACTCTGGACATACTATACTAGGTCTTGATACTACCGGCTCCTTATATCGCTCTGCAAAAAAATCGAACGCCATATCCTTCAAGATAATAGGATTATTAACCCAATTATTCCCAATAAGCAATCCATGCAGCCTTTTATTAGACAAATTTGCATTTAACACACCATGGAAATAACTCGAATTTTCATCCCCATCCTTCGTCCAACGCACCCTTGCTTTTTGTCGTAGGTCCTTCTTTTTCTGAATTTCATATTCCTGTACAAACAACCTACAACTGTCCCTTTCTTCCAATTCCTCTTGTAGCAAGTGACGCGTTTCGGCCTCCAACTTAATTATGTTGACTATCTTTTCCTTTTCCAACAACTCCCCCTCACGAGCCTTATTATACCAAGCCAACCAACCCTTTATACATGATTTCAACCACTTTAGTTTTGTCCCAAATGCCAAGTCGGCTGGACCCACAAATGAAAATTTACTACATTCCGTCTCAATAAATTCAACGAACCCAGGAAGTTGCAGCCATGAATTAAAAAAACGAAATGGGTAGTGACTGAAGTATACCGGTACAGCCAAAAGTACCACCGGACAATGGTCCGAACACTCCTTTGCAAGGACAGTTAGCGACGTCGTCGGCCACCTGTTTATAAATCTCTGACACACCAACATCCGATCAAGTTTACCAAACTTATGCCGTGATCGGAAACATACGTGAACAAGCCTCTCCTTATTTAATACTCCATAAGGCCCGCCTCATCGATAAACTTATTAAACGTAGCCGCGTTCGAAGCTACAAATTCTGAACTCCTCTTTTCCGATGGTGCTCTAACCTCATTAAAATCTCCCGCAATCCACAACCCCGGTAGTAACCCAATAATGCTTAACATTGTATTCTATAATGCCCTACGTTCAACTGCATCATTTGGGGCATATAAATTCACTATGTTTAAAATTTCCTCGCTAACCACCAAAAACCGCCTACTATTTATTACACCGGTTCATTGGAAACAAGAAGGATCCCAGATACTCAACAAACCCCCGGTCTTCCCACTACGTCCGCCGACTCAAACTCAAAGATGGTTCTACCCCAAAAACGACTTACCTGAAATCTCTGAACCAAGGGAAATTTGGTTAAGCAATGAAATGCACTCAGTTACTTATTTTTAAACCCCTGACCCACTTCTCTTTAGATGGTTCCCCTGCCCCATACAATTAATTTTAACAATATTCATTTTAAAACCACATTTACACCTTCACCTAAATTACCTCATGGGGCAGTTGTTGATGTGCCATAAGGTCCACACCAACCTACAACCCCACCGACCCTCCATTACTGATGCGGGGTGATCAATCCTCCCATCTGTACATCCTCTCTATGGGTTCTGGTCGGTCTAGGATAACCCGCTGATCTATTTAAGTCAGGAAAGGGGTAATAAAAGCCATCTTGATATTCCTTTTAACATTATTAACGTTGTCCCCGGATGATCTTGGACTACATAGGCCTTTTCCTTTTATTATGACTAGGCCCACTACTCAAGCCCAGTTGCCCATTAGGCAAATTACCATTCCAGGATCCATCACCCCTTTCAATCTCATGCAACGTTGAATTACTCTGGACTGCACACGCCTCCATCTTATTAGGAATATCCCTTTGTGCATGTTCCCCCTTTCCCATGCATGCATGCATGCCCACCAACTGCAGCAACCGACTATCTCTAGTGGCGCCCTTTGCACTTCCGACTCCGGGATTTTCTGGCCATCACCGGCCTGATATCGGTCGGACACCGCCCCAATATTATCCGACCAGATTTCACCTTCTTCCAGTTCACAATCTATGTCCACCTCCATCTCCGACTCAACCTTCTCTTGACTCCATGATTCACGAGAGCTACTCTCCTTACTATTAACATCATCAAACACGGGCACCCATGTCTTCCTTTCCTCAAAAACCCAAACCTGATATTTAACATTGTTCCAAAACAGATCTACCTCTTCGTCAATTCTACTTTCATGTTTCGACAATATCCAACATATACCGAAGGAATTATCTACCGATTCCCAATTCAATTTTGAAGGCCAAATAACCTTCCCAAATAACTCCCCTATCTTGTCATAAACAATGGTGTCTCTTAATACCAGCGGAACTCCAATGACCCTCAGACATGCTATTCGCTCCACACTCATCTCCTGGCCATCCCAAATTTCCACAGAGTCGAACAATGGCTTCCAAACGTCACCACCTTGACTCACAAACTTCACTTCTTTGAAGAAGAAAAGAGCCGAAAATCCTCCCACATACGAGATAGCAACATTTTCATGGCCGGCGTCCTTCAACATGATTCTGGTGTTACACAAAGCTTGCATATCTTTTGCCACCGCTAAGGCCGATCTTTTCCTACTGTACTTAATATAAGTCGTGTTTGGATCATTCACCACCACTTCCTTCCTTAAGCGAACACAATTTTCAACCACTGCCTTGTACGAACGTTAACTACTATTATGAGTCACCCCAACTACCACCGGAGTATCCACTGTCTTAGGATGATGAATATTTTTCGGCATTGGATGACTTCGCCCCGTTTCCTCCATAAGCCTCTTATTCCTATCAAACTTCCCAACCCTAACATTGATCTTAGCGTTTTCAATCTTGATCTTGTTTAACTCCTCCAATAGGGCAGGAATATTTACCATTCCTTTAAATCTGACAAAGCCAAACCAGTTCCCCCACCTATCCAGTTCTTGGCAACGTATGCATCCAAGACCGTCCCTAGCACCCGACATTCTTTCCAGAGATCTGTACTAATGGCCCCCTCCGACAGATTTGACATAAAGAAGGAAGTCTCTGTAGGCCAGTGTCATCGCACCTCGAGAGTAGATTATAATTTGAATTTTTTATAATATATAGTTTAGGATTAGCGTAAATTAAAATTTGAATTTGATATTTGATATACTTTTAGTTTAATATTTTAGAAAATAAAAAAAAACTTAGTAGCAATAATAAATCTCAAGGATGATAAAAACCAATTGAGTGAACTGAAATTAAGAAAACATAGTCTAGTTAGAGTGGGACATTGGAGCTTTTCAAATTTAGGGAGTGCGGTAGCCTAAATATAAGAAAGTTGTCGTTTAAAGAAAAACCAATTAAGTGAACTGAAATTAAGGTGTTTGGGATTGAGTTTGAAAATGATTTATTGACTTATTTGTTTTTTTAAAAGCTAATAAGTTAAAAAAATGTTTAACATTAATAAACATATTTTTTCTTGTAATTTTGAAATAGTCAAAATTATTTTCTAAAAGCCGCAAACACCTAAGTTTTAAATAGCTTTTGGTCTTTTTATACAAAATTACGAATCTACCCTGCACCCTTTACCCTTCTGATCATTTTAAATAAATAAGTTAAGCCAAAAAAACTTTTTAAAAAACAGTTTATTGACTTATCTATTTTTCCCACCATAAAAACTAATCAAACACTTTTTTATAAAAATATCTTTTAGAAAAGTCATAAGTCAATAAATACTTGTGAAAAAAAACACTTTTGAAGTAGAATAAGCAATCCTAAACTATGAATAACCAAACCAAAACAGCTGGACGAACCAATACAGTGCGATTTTGTTTTTTTTACTTCTTTTAATTATCGCTCAAATTAATCATTTGACAATTTCAGCTCGCTTGTGTTTCTCATCCCCCATAGTTAGTTCAAATTGTATCTGACCTAAGGGGTGAATGATTTCATTTGAAACACCAGAGATTGGTGCATTCACAATTTCGAGCCTTGCTTGGTCTGCTGGATCCAACTTCCTGAAACATTGCTCATACATGATGTCTGATTCACTGCCAGTGTCCACCAGGACTTTTGACACTTCATAATGAGCAATTTGTGTAGTGATGACTAGAGGACTGCTGATAGAAGGGCCTCCCTTGATTCTTGGGAAGATTACTTGTTGCTCGCGCCAATCTCCTTGGACTTGCGCGCTTCTCTTTTTCGATCTTTGCCCTTGCCTTCCTCCCTCGGCTACACAGATTCTTTTGAACTTTTTGCTGGCTGAGGCTCCATCTGGTTGTTCATTTTCTGGTCTTGGGTTTTTCACCAGGTGAGCCAACTTGCCTGATTTCACATCTCTTTCAATCGCATCCTTCAAATGGTGGCATGCATCGGTGTTGTGCCCTGTGGACCTGTGAAACTCACAATACTTGCCACTGTTTGGTGGTCCCTTATAGTGTAGTGGCTTGGGGCTTTTAAACTGGACATTCTCTGTGCTTAACACTTGTGAAGGCGTTTTAGTGAGGGGAGTCCATATTCTTGGTAGAGGTCTGTTAGGCTCTCTGCCGCCTTCCCTCTTGTCACCCTCTCCGCGATTACGACTGTCTTTTTGGGGCTGGGGTGAGCTTGGTTGCGCCTGCTTTTCTGCGGGAGAAAAACTAGTTTGTTGCAACCTGGACCATACAGAGTTTTGTTTGCCCCTCCTTTCGTTGTTGCGCGGTGCTTCTGCTTGGTGCCCTCTTTCTCTTGCTCTATCTTGGGCAATTTGTTTTTCATTTCGCGCGAAAACTCGCGATGCTTCCATTAGCTTGGCCCAAGTGGTTGGCATGCCATCTCTGCTCACGAGAGCTCTGCGGAGTTGATCACTGCGCGCACCTTGTATAAAGGCCACGCGCAAGAGTTGCTCAGTGATACCTCCAATTGCAAGAGATTCCTGATTGAAACGAGTTATGTAGTCTTCAATCGTTTCATCATTCCTGCGCACGCAGTGCATGATGTCATCAGGGTCGCGCGTGTGTCTGCGCTGCTGTACGAAGTGAGCTTGGAACTTCTCCAATAGCTCTTCGAACCCATCGATTTGCCCAGTCGGCAAGCTTTCGAACCAGACACGCGCCGCGCCCGTGAGGCAGCGAGCAAACATGTGACACCATGTTGGCATCGTCCAGCTTTCTAGGTTTCCAGTGTTATAAAAACCTTGTAGGAAATCGTCTGGATCAGTTGTGCCGTCGTACTTGCCCAAACCACTTGGCATCTTGGTTTTGTGCTGAATGGGAGCCTTCGCGATGCGCTCAGTGAATTTTGAATGCTTCACCAAGATGGCTGGCCTGTACGGTGTGGTTACGTCCACTTGCCCTCTCACTGGTGGGCTGTACGGTGTGTACAGATCCAGATCGGCTTTGGCTCCAGGCGCCATGTTCATGTGCGCGCGGAACTGTGAGCCTCCTGCATGAGTATCTCGCGTCTTCCTCATGCTGTGCACTTCTTCATCACTAAAATCAGCGTGTTCAGTGTGAACAGAGTGACCATCTTCCGGCGCGCGCGCCCTTTTTGTTGTTCCTTGAATGGTTTGCTTATCAAACGCGAGCCTTTGTGTTAGGTCGGCTAACTTTTTGTGTTTGACCAGCTCATTGTATTTGTCCATTAAACGCCGTTGTTCGTTTATGAGCCATTCTTTAGGGTCATTTGTTTCATCTTCTGGACCCATTGGTCCTTTTTGTTTCGCGCCGGTCAAATTTTGGAACGTGAGATCGTCTGGAGGAGTTTCAGTCTGGCTATGAGGAGTTGTGATGAAGGGATGGTTACTGGTGGTGCGCGCAGAATCACGCGGCACCCTCAGAAACTGCTGTCCCTCATTAACATCCTCACGCTCAATATCCTCCAGAACTTGATCGCTGTTTCGAACACCAGAAACCATGGTAAAGTTTTTCAGAGAGAACTGATGAGATTTTGTTGCCGTTGTAACAGGTGATGGCGCCAATGAAGAAACGTGGATCGGCTCACTTGTAGACGATCAACTTTCCTCGGGTATGAGTATGCTATTTCACCGATGGTTCTCCGGAGTATGAGTTCTTCCACCTACAAAATGAGCAGCACCGTGAACTTACCCCTCAGAAAGGGACAGAGGGGTCCTCTTTGGGGTAACCCTCCGGTGTGAGAATAAGAGATTGTAGGAGAAGATAATAATAATCTGAGAGTGAGTAAGGAATTGGAATGTATTTTCTTGCTTACCTCCCCTTGTGGAGGTGGTGTGGTATTTATAGTGTTAGGGTTTCCAATGATTGGGCTCAGATCCCATTAGGGCCTTTTTGGCCTCCTCCTGTTGCTTTGCGCCACGTGTCCTTAGGACACCTGGTGCTTTTTCATTGATTATTCTCTGACCCAGGTATTTCACCTAACCCATGTGCAATCACGTGGTAGCACATGGGTTTTGCTGAGTTGTCTACCTTTCATTGGTAGCTGTCAACATCAGCATATTCTTATTCCTTAAAGGATACCTTCTGGAAGGTTTGCTGACGAGCACAATCAAGGTTGTCCTTATCCTGATTTGGATAAGGACGAGGTTGATTATGTGCACGTGTGATATGCGCCTATCCTGAGGATGCGCGAAGTCTTCTCTTTATTCTCACGCGCAGATGTTTCATGCGCAGATGTGATATGCGCAAGCATATGTAATATGCGCCACGCGCAGATGTGATATGCGTGAGCATATATGATGCGTGAGCATGCGATATGCGCCACGCGCAGATGTGATATGCGTGAGCATATATGATGCGCGAGCATGTGATACGCGTGAGTATATGTGATGCGTGAGCATATATGATATGCGCCGTGCGCATAGGTTTTGGCTTTGTGCCTTCATGATATCTTGATTTCAAGCCTCTTGTCTATATCTTGTGGGTTGACCCGCCCCGCTCGATGTTAAGGCGGGTACATACCTCTTCAGCTAAGATTTCTAACAAAAAGTTATTAATAAATTTTCAACAAAAATTTTATATGAAAAACTCAATACCCAGAGATTTTATATTTTTGGGAAAAAAATAAGTTTGTGACCCAGACATTAATCTTAAATGATAAACTAGAAAATTAATTCATATCAAAACTGAATCGAATCCATGTGTATAACTAAAAACCAAAATATTAAAACTTGTTGGTTTTCAAAAATCAAAATTTTGATTTTAACTTGTTATCAATCTCGACACATACACACTCACAATATTGTGACATATGCCAAATTTTAAATTTGTATTTATTTATCCGACACTGGCTTGTAATTCGGATAATTGATCATTAATAACATGCACAATTATTAGTATTTGTTAACATTACAATATTATATTGTCATGTACTTATTAAACAATCCTCAAAATCGTTTATTTGTGTTATTATTGCATTTCATCAAAGTTCAGGGACTAATTGTGTCAAAATTCAAACTTTTGAACCCATTCTTTCCCCGCGCGTCGCGACGGGATAACCCTGTCCCCCGTGAAGAGTGAGGGATCAACTTACCCGGAACATACTGGTCCGTTGCGCGTCTCGACGGCTAGGACTGGTCCCCTGCGACCCGCGACAAGACTAATTGAAGAATGTTTTTTGCAAACTAATTTTTGTTTATATTGGCAACTCGAATTCGTATATTTTCTTTTTAAAACGATTAGAATCTACATTGGCATAATCTGTAAACATATTCCATGAAATCTTGGAGTAGGGAACACGATTTCCCTATTTTCATCAACTTATCGTATTTTCGGTATCTGTCATAACAATCTAGTTATATCAAATATCTTCTTCTCCAAGCTCATTGAGGCTTATTTAAACCAAGCTCTTCTGCCTCAAATCGTTGCTCATCCATCTTCTTTAGCCTAATCTCCCAATTTGGTGTTCTTGACCATTTTGACTTTCAAAAGTCAATCACGAGCCGATTATTCTTTTCTACTTAATTTTCGGGTAAATTTTTATATTGTTTCTATTGTATGTTATCTATAGACCGAAATCCTCTTTCAATTTCATTTGATTGAGGTGTTTCAATGTCCAATTGCAATGAACTAATTTTAGGGTTTATGTTAATTCAACTTTTGGGTTTTAACAAATTAACGAACCGACTCACTTAAATAATATGTCTTCTCTTGTTTTTATAATATCTTATGGTCATGTTGGTCCCAAATTTGATCTCATATCGATATTCGGACTGAATTCGAACCTACATCACTTTTAGTAATTAGAATTGCATATTTTTGACCAAACCAATTTTGGTAGTGTAATTTATTATCAAGAATTATTAAACTTAGATTTCAAGAGTTAAAATCAGTTAGTTTAACGACTAACTTTAAAAGTAATTAATTTTAGAGTAAAATATATTTTTCTAAAACGAGTTTAAAACCTCAAACTTAACTAAAACTCTAGGCATGTTTGGTTATAATATTTTTCATATTTAACATACTCATTAAATTTAGTTTTCTAGGGTTGTTTGGTTGATAAAGTCGTGCTGACTCATTTAAACTTCAAGGTTTTGGTTAGTTACTCGCTTTTTTTAAGGTGAATTTTACACACCCCTTTTTACCTTTTTATTTTGAGGGTAACATTGCATACAAAACCTCACTCATCGAGTTCTCAACCATACTTCATGTACATTCTTTTGCGTTAAATTGCTCATTTGATTTATTGTTTATATGACTATGTGTTTATTTATTTATTGTTTGGGTCATCTTCATCCTCATAGTATGATCTACCACTTGTCTTAGTAGTTTGACTTAGGTCAAATCGAACGGATTTTATTTGTTATATATTTCATTAATATTGTAATTATCACATTCGCATGAGAATTGTGTTTTTGTCTTATTATATATGTGCGTATGTATCAAATCTCGTGTATTGCTCACCAACAATTTTTGTTGAAAAATATATTATTTTTACGCATGTTACAAGAATGCTTATCGGATGAGTAAAAGGTTGAAGATGTAGTTTTGACTGTAAGTAATTTTATAAATGAACGATTGTCATGTTTTGTTTGGTTTTACTTTGAATGATGTGTACATGAGTATTATGAAATAAAATAATAAATTACTGTCACTTTTAATTAGTGTCTTGATCTTTTGAACAATCTAAGTTGCGTCCTGCATGTTCCGCCGTTGGTCGGAGTGTGACAGATTGGTATCAGAGCCAAGGCTACAGAATAGGTGGTTAGACGTACTGAACTAGTATTGTAACACCCCGATCCAACTAGGGCTCAACAATACGGTCTATCAGATTCATTAATAACTATTTAATTAAAGTCTCAAAACCTTAAAATGTATTTAAACCTTACAACAATCTAAAATATTCAATTCTCAAATATCTTTTACTCCATGTTCTCCATACTCTAAACTTTTATCATCTCTCATCACACATTTCCCCCAATGCGCATGAGTTCCTGCTTAAAACAAATAAGAGAAAACACCAAAAAGAAATACGGGGGAGCCAAAAAGTTGCTCAGGAACGAAAAAACAATATCAATAACGATATAACAATAAGAACGATGTCATACGCTGAACAATCAATAACTAACTGTAAGACGATACCGTACGATGAACAATCAATGACCAATCAATAACTATGTATCGATACGATGATGCCGTATGCTGAACTATCAATTACCAAACTATACAATAACAATTTGATGTGGAAATACCCATATGAGCCAATAGCAATATATCAATACAACATGTACTTTAGCTGCAGACTAACACACCATTATGAAGAGGGGATGTGGGCACTCATACTTATCCCTCTAACAATAACAATGATTTCCTACGATCAATCCATACGCCTCTATAACAATAATCAATAAGTGCTATAACTCAGCACACAAAAACAATGTAGATACACTGTGGACTAATCGCTCCGCCATAGATAAAGCACGTCCATGGAGCCTCAATTGACGCCCTATGTCCCCATAGATGGATGTGCTCGGGTATTGAGGCCAATGAAACAATATATATACAATAAAAGGCAATACGATAGCAATACATTAGAATACTTAATCTAGTAAAATAATCATCAGATAATGCGATAATGAACATAAGGAATTAACCTATCGCATGCATAACAATGACTTAATACGATACTTGTAAACACAATTCATGAGACGTTGATGACCAATTATTCAAGTGTGAACAAGACTACGATGTCATAAATTAACCAATTAACTAATAAAAGGAACACTTCGAGTGACTGACCAAAATTCAATGCACTTTGATGTCGATGAAAATAATATGCACACTACAAGTAAAAGATCATAGAATCCAAACACTATTTGAATGATGAAAATATTATTAAGCTAAAAGAAGGGGACCACGGAATCCGTTAATTTTGTTAACTCTGTTAGAAAATGCACATGCATATTACATAAATGTCACGTGAGCATACACAAGAGCATGTCTACAAACGCTGGTGGTCTAATAAAAATAACAAGTTACAATTAATAATAGCATAACACATCTAAATGTTTAAGGTATTGTATGTTAATTACTGAACCTTACTTGGTATATGTTTACATTTTGTAATATGTTATGTGCCTAGGTTATGTGCTTATGTTTAGTGAGTTCATGTTGTAGAAAAATGCTACATGCCACACTTATGTTAATCTATAGTTAGTATAAGTTGAATTAAGGATAAGAATACATTAGGTGTAGCATTTATAAAAAGCAATGATGAAAGTTTATGATCATTTATGATAATCACGAGTTATAAGACTTTTGGCTTTCATTTTTCTTCTTACTTCCTCTCCTTTGGCTGAAATCTATCACACACACATCACTTTTTATTTTCTTTCAAAATATCACACATACACACATATTGTTGGGTGAATCAATATCAACGAGTAGGAAGATTGTTTTGTGAATTCACTACACATAACAAGTGGTTAATATTATATGATTTGGTTTATATCTTTGATATTTAGGGATATGGAAACCTAGTATCCAAATCTTGATAAACAAGTGTAATCTTATTGAAATCTAAAGGTGATCATGTTGGATTGTTGAGTTTTGGTGAATGTTGAGTTTTGACAGATTCTAAATCTTGATTCCTAGGGTCATAATGTATTGAAAACTTAACCAAATTGATTTTTTCTTGAGTCCAAATTGAAATTAATTGAATCTAGTTTCCAGGAAGCTAAGGCTTGTATTGTTTGAATGGGTTTTGAATAGATTTTATTATTTTAAAATTTAAGGTATCAAATATGAATTTGAAAGGGTAAAGTTGGTGTCTGTTACAAGAGTCATAACTCAGTCCTTGTGTATTAATGTAAGTCCCACAACGGATCTTTCAATGTGATATCAGTATACTTGAAGATTAGGTAGAAACTAATCTCAAGCCGATTCTATACAAAGCACAATATCTCACGTAAAACCAAATAGAAGAACACAATAAAGGACTTCAAAACACACGTATATTATACGTCGGATGCTTAAGCCCTTAATCACTTACACGGTTGAGTTGCAAAGGATGAACAACCCTAAACTGTTAACATATGTTCTATATATATTCTGCCAACTAAGCTCAACATTACCAAAAAGCCCACCGAGATCAGTGGATCTCGGCTTACAATCAAAAGTCCAAAACAACCAAAAACTAAAACCAAAATTTACAAGCATAAACCAAAAATACAACCTAACATTCTCCCCCTTGGTTTATTGCTTGATCACAAATGTTTCAGCCATAGACATTCGATGTGCTTCTATACCTTCATTTAGACCTTTTGGCATATATACTGTGGCTTCTAAATAGACACTTGGAAGTAGAGTGTCGTATTTAGTGCCTTTGTTCCAGTAATATTAAACCTGGCTAGTAATCCAGCACAGGTCATGCTACTCCCCATAAGAAGTAGATGAACATGACCTCTGTTATCATGAACAGCAGCAAGTATTAAGCTTGATTGACTCAAAAAAGTCAAACACGATGTATCTTTGGTAGAACCAACAAATCCTCGGTCAAATTTTGACCGAGAATTCTTCAAAACATCTTCAAAACGAAGATCTCTCTGATTGATCAAAAGAATCTGGTCAGTCCATGCCGAGAACCTCAGAGCACTATTCATCATCATCGCACCACCAATCACCATTGATGACCAAACCTGTAACTACAATCAATTACTAAACCGATAATCAGTAACTTCAATAGAAAACAAACAAACCTTCCGAATGATGAATCAAGTAAATCCAATGATCACCGAAAACCCTTCAATCATATTAGATTTCTTAACCCTTTAAAGAAATCTACTTGAAAGTACAAGGAGACAAGAATAGATGTATGACGGCGAGAAGATGAAGGATTTGATGGTTATAATGAGAGAAGATTTTGGAAGATAATAGAAGTTGCGAGTTTCAAGAATGACCAATAAGTGGTAGTGAGTGCCTTTAAAGTTACCTGGTCACATCAAACTTGGCCGAAAACATTTACTGACCGAGAATATATGGCCGAGAACCATTTACTGAAAGCCGAGAACTCACAAAGACTGAGTTCCTTGGGCCAATACGATCTAGCAGAGAACTAGAAAATCCATTGGACCAATCTAACCATCCCAAGAACCAAAACACCAGTTGAATTAATAAACAGACCCACTCATTTAGAAAAATAACCCCGATCAAAAATTGATTTCTTGAAGACACTTGTTTTAATATGAGTAAATATGAGGTAAAAACAGAAATTAAAATAAAAATAAAAAAAATAAAATAAAGTAAATAACTTTTAGAAAATTAGCATATATTTGGGATCAAATTTCAGCAATTTGAAAACAACAGGCCTTTCTAAGAAAAATCCGAACATGAGATCATATTGATTAGGATACTTTCACAATGATTCATTTTCAGCATTATTATGACATAGTGAAAAGGTTGATGGTAGGTAACTAGAACTTAGCATGACTTTCATCGCGCCAGTGATATGCTTAGGTTCAATGTTGGGTCTTTACTTGATGGTTTGCACTTAGTTAATCCCGGTTTCATGTTTTGTATGTAAGCCGAGAACCTTATGGTTCTCGGTGGGCTTTGGGCTTTTGTTGGGCTGGTATGTTGGCTACCCTATTTATAGATATCTTGTATAGGGTTTAGGTTGTTGACGTATGTGTGATTTTGGCCGTCTAGTATCATAGATACATTAGACAAGTATTGTAAAGATTGTGCTTAAGCACCCGACGTTAATCATAACGTGTGTTTTGAAGCAATATTGTGTGTTCTTTATACTTACTCTTGTATCATCTTATGTTGGATTTCCGCACCAACATTAAGATCAGTTGATATCATATTGAAAGATCCTCCACGGGACTTACAATTGGTATCAGAGCCTTAGACCTATTCAGGCTCGTTATTGTGATATTAACGGATTCAAGAGTTATTCGTTTGGTGGTGTTTGGTGATTCTCCGACGAGTTTACCAATCGGAGAAGAAAAGAGTTTTATTTTGGATAGAGATTTGGCTAATCTGGTAACAAATTTGAATCCCGTAATTCACGGAATTCAGTTGGCTGCTAATCTTATTCCATAATTCAGTTCTCGGGTGATTTTGGCAGTTCTCGGCCTCTAAACAATGGTTTTCGGCGTAACATCAGGGTCTTCAGTCAAGAAATAGTGTTCTCGGTGATTATCGGTCAAATCTTGCAGTTTTCGGTCAACATCTGTGGTATTCGGTTGAAGCTAGTTTTCGGTCAGAATCCGAACCGAGAACCTAGTTGGACCTGATTAATAAAGTTTTTATAAAATGGAACAGTTAACCAACAGTAATGTGCCATCAAATGCCTCACTCCATCAAGAACTAGATTCCATAATGGGGACAACTACTCGTGTGCCTCGTCTACTGTCGCATGAAGGATTCAGTGAGTGGAAATTTCGATTCGAGAAGTATGTTAAGATGAAAGATGCTAAGATCTGGAGAAGCATAGTTAGGGGACCCCAAATCATCACGTATCAACGTGAGAATTCAACTGAAGTTGTTGTGAAGCATGTTACAATGTATGATGATGATGATCTTGCTAAAGTTGAAGAGGATGAAAGGGCCCTATCAACCATAACTATGGCTCTCTCACCTGAGATTGCTTTAAGTTTTAGAGAACTTTAATCTGCTAAGGAGCTGTGGGAGGCGTTAATTGAAGTATATGAAGGAAATGAAGACATGAAGAGAATTCGCCAAGATTTGCTGTGACAGAAATTCAATATGTTCAATCATGTGTTGGGAGAATCGCTGGAAACACAACCTCAAAGATTCATTGCTCTTGTGACTGAGATGAGATCTGCAAGCATCTATCTGGCAACATCCGAGATAAACAACAAGTTGGTGAACTCATTGCCCAAAAGCTGGGATATGAATGTTGCGGTTATCAAGAAGACAAAAGATCTCAACAGGATGTCTATCTTTGAGATGATGGCCACCATTAAGGCATGTGACATGGATGACAAGCAACGTGCAATAAACCATGCAAACTCCTACAGTGTTGCTGGTTACAACGTTGCTTCCAACAATGCCCTCATCTCACAAGACAGCTTGTTTATGTTTAATGCCACTCAGCAACTTCCACCTCAAGGAAACTTCCAAATATTCAAGTCCACTCAGAGCTAACCGTCCTGCATTCCATCTCAACCAGCTCCAGTTTTCTTCACTAAACCTACTCAAAGTAGTCAACCTCAATCATCTGGTGCTGCTCCAAATCAGAATTCCAGTCAGATTCCCTCTATCCCAAAGGAAACTCAAGAGAACATAGCTTTAATGGCGGGATTCATGAACTGCTACAATGCATTCCTGGCTGGAGATTTGGTTCAACATGTTGTTGCTGCTGAGCTTGATCAAATCCATCCAGATGATGTTGAACAAATGGATATCTCTTGGCAAATCGCCATGGCAGTGTTTTGGGCCAAGAAGTTCACTCAGAGAACGGGAAGGAACAATTGGAACAGGCCAAACAACCAGAAGGTGGGTTTTAACAATAATACTCTAAGATGCTACAACTGTCACGAGCCGGGTTATTTTGCTCGTGAATGTACCAACCTAGAAAAGCAAGGAAACACCGAAAGGGCGTTGGTTCCAGTGGGAAATGCTATAGGAGAAGTTGGGGGGAGCTCGGGAAATGGTGAAAGAGGTTTGGTTGCTCAACAATTTTCTTGGGAATCAGATGGCTGCTCTCAACATTAGCAATCAGACTACCAATTATGCTCACGTTGAGAAAGCTGAGGAAGAACATGCTGGTGAGGAGTAGATCAGGGAACTTCAATTTGCGTTCATGGCCTTCACTTCTTCCAGCTCATCTGAGGTAAATTTTCAACCATGCTCTCAAGATTGTGTTGACAAAATTAATTTATACAAACTCCACAATGATAACTTGCTTAGAGATATGGAGAGAGTGAAATCTGAAAACTTTAAACTTAAGAAAAATGAAAAAGCTTTTTTAGATAAAATTGAAGCAAATCAAAAGGATTTTTCTAAGCTTAAATCCGAATTCAGCATAAAGTGTTGTCACCATCTAGACGCCAAGCAGGAGATTGCTGAATTAACCGCTAAACTGGAAGCCTCCAAAATTGAAATTTTGAATTTAACTGCTAAATTTGAAAGAGCTGAGCTTGATTTTAAAAAGTTCGAGGGTTCCAGTAAAATAGTTAGCTCAATGATTGATAATCAGCTATGGTGGAAAGAAAACGAAGGTAGGGGTATAGGTTATAGTCAGGTACCCCAACCTTACAATAACAACTATGCTCAACTTCCTGTCACCAAAGAACATGAAGAAAAGGTACAGGGCATGAAGTATGGTAAACAAGATAAGAATGACAAGCCTGATCTTGTGATACAGATGTATCCACTTCAGGAGTGAACGATTCTAACGTGTTTACTTCATGCGCAGAGAAAGTAGTTGTTAAGGATTGGACTGATGAGGATGATGACTCTTGTGTTTCGTTTAATAAAGACGTTAACTCTGATGTTTCTTTAAAACTGCCTGTTTTGAATTCTATTATGTCGTCGGTTTGTGTGGGCTTTGGTGTTAAGAGCAAAGACAATTGTGTGGTTGATTCTGTTAAAACTGTGAAATCTGATGATGTGGGTTTTGATAAGAAAACTAAAAATAACAGTTTAACTAAAAACTGCTCACCACCCAAGTTCATTAAAGAGGGATGCTCAAATGAACTAAAGGGGTTCGAACCGAACAATGTGTCAAACAATAAATATCAAGCTAAACGTATTGACCCACACAATAGGTCAAAAGAAAAGGTTCACCATAATGATTTTTATGTAAAACATCAAACTTGTTTTAACTGTGGGGTTCCTGGTCATATTGCTAGAAACTGTCCACATCGTCCATATGTGCCTTACTATGGATTTTACAAGAGGAATATGCCTCGTGATACCTATCGACAAAATTTTTGGTATCACAAGGCAAATCCTTCTGACGGTGATTGGAACAGGAACAAAACTGGTAGGTTTAGTCCTCATCAGACCAAGCCTAACATGTCTAGTAAAAGGAATAGAAACTATGTTTCTACTTCGAAAACGAACTCGATTTCTAAGCCTCGGCCTGTCGGGAGAACAAATTCATTTGTTTCCTCTACACGCAAACCGGAGATTAAACCATCCATTCGTACAAACAACATTAAATCTTTCAATGGTAAATATAAATGGATGCCTAAGTCTCCGGTAACAAAGGTTTCTTCTTCCATTTTAGATAATCGAGAAGATATGTCATGGAAGCCCGTAACCAAGATAGACGAGTCAGGAGTACCCAGTGTCACTATGGACTGGGTGCCAAAATCTATTTAATCCCGCACTTTGTGCAGGAGCAGCTTTGGAGGAATATCATCAGACCTTGGTATGTTGATAGTGGATGTTCCAGGCACATGATAGGAGACATTTCCCAGCTACACGACATTCAAACTTTTAATGGTGTGTATGTGTCCTTTGCGGGTGGAGAAAAAGGGAAGATCACACAGAAGGGTACTGTAAGTAACGGTGTTCTGAAATTTGAGAATGTTAATTTTGGTCCAGAGTTGAAGCATAGTTTGTTGAGCGTGTCACAAATTTGTGATAAAGAGTTTTCAACTCATTTTACTTAAAGGGAGTGTTTGATTTTGAAACCGGGTATCATTATACCTGAAGACTGGATTGTTGTTCGATCACAAAGAAAAGATAATGCTTACGTGATCGATATGAACAAAAATGTTCCTGATGAAATAACCTGTTTGTTCTCAAAAGTGTCTGAACATAATGCAATGCTTTGGCATCGTCATCTAGGTCATGCTAATATGAAAAATCTGAATCGTCTTGCTAAAAATGATTTGGTACGTGGATTACCCGTTAAAGATTTTGTTACCATTGAAAAATGTGTGGCCTGTGCTCTGGGCAAGCATCATCGAAAATTTCACAAGCCAAAACTGATTAATACCATCTCATCAGTTTTTCAACTATTGCATATGGATCTTTTCGGTCCAGTTCATGTCTTAAGTCTTTCTCGCAGACGTTTTACTTGGGTATTTTTCTTGTTGAATAAGAGTGAAACTACAGAGCTGATCAAGAGGTTCGTGGTGCTGATGGAAAATCAGCTGAATCTAAAGCTGAAAGGAATTCGTTGTGACAATGGTACGGAGTTCAAGAATGCTTCATTGAATTATTTTTGTTCAGAAAAGGGGCTGCTTCGTCAGTACAGCTCAGTTCGGACACCACAACTGAATGGTGTGGCGGAAAGGAGAAACAAAACTCTTATCGAGGCAGCAAGGACCATGCTGTGTGACTCTAAATTGCCTCTGTTCTTCTGGGCTGAAGCCATCAACATGACGTGCTATGTTCAGAATCAGGTGATAATCAACAAATCAAAAATGAAAACTCCGTATGTGATCGTTTATGGTCATAAGCCTACTGTTGCACACTTCAGAGCTTGTCCATGTATTCTACTGAATCTTGAGTCTACTTCGAAGTTTGGTGCCAAAGCTGATGATTGTTATTTTGTTGGGTATACTGGTCACACCGCCTACAGAATCTACAATAAGTCAACTAAACAGATTCTTGAATCTTATGATGTTCGTTGGTTGGAAGAAAATGAGACTGATGCATGTGTTGGTCCGGACTGGCTGTTTGACTACAATGAACTCTTCAAGCCATTCAATGTAGTTCCGGTCATCAACACAGAAACTTCAGGTGGTGCCACTGCAGCACTGAGAGAGAAGGTTCACATGTAGTATCTCACATATCTCCTCTGTTGGATGATGATGTCGCAGAACCACTTGATGACAAACCACCTACGTCCGTCAGCCCAATCGAAAGAAGTTACAGAAACCGTGCATATTCCAAACTCTTAGTAAATGATTCAGCAGTTGAGGGGGAGAGTCCTATTCGTCAAATCTTTGGGAGCACTTTGTTTCCCGATGTCATTCTGAATGAATACGTTGCCGGCACTTCGTACTCACATAGTACGGCAGCTTCTGGATGGAAGAATCCACTCACTGATGTCAGTGAAAATCTATCTAACTTATCTCCTGTTGGAGATGTTCCCGAACAGCCAATTCCGACAAGAATCCAACGAGATCATCCTATTGAGAATGTTATCGGGTCTCTTGAAGTAGGTGTGTCCACCAGAAGTCAGACAGGACACATAAACAGTTGTTTGTTTTCTTGCTTCATCTCTCAGATTGAGCCAAAGTCGGTGGAAATGGCTCTTCAAGAACCAAGTTGGGTGGATGCCATGAACGAAGAGTTGAATCAGTTCGATAAGCTAAAAGTGTGGAAGTTAGTTGAACTGCCAGAAGGAAAGAAAGCACTAGATACAAGATGGGTTTTCCTAAACAAGCAAGATGAGACGGGAGTTCTTGTTAGAAACAAGGCACGGTTAGTTGTTCGTGGTTTTTGTCAGGTTGAAGGGTTGGATTACACCGAAGTCTATGCTCCTGTAGCTAGACTTGAGGCCATTCGGATTTTTCTGACCTATGCGTCTTTCATAGGATTCACGGTATATCAGATGGATGTTAATACTGCGTTTTTGTATGGTGAAGTTAAAGAAGAGATTTACGTGGACCAGCCACCGGGGTTCGTAGACCATAAGAATCCTAATCATGTCTACAAGTTGGACAAAGCACTATACGGTCTTCACCAAGCCCCTCGGGCATGGTATGCTACATTGACGGCACATCTTTTGGGACATGGTTATTAAAGGGGGGACCATTGATCAAACTTTTTGTTCCTTAAAATAGTGTGGAAAGATTTGATTCTGGTGCAGATTTATGTGGATGATATTATATTCGGTTCTACCAGTGTTGCGCTGTGTTCAGAGTTTGAAGAGGTTATGAAGAAGAGGTTCGAGATGAGCTCGTTGGGGGAGATGACAACGTTTCTAGGTTTGCAGGTTCGTCAGAGCTCGACGGGAATTTTGCTGCATCAATGAAAGTACGTTGAAGATATGCTTGCAAAATTTGAATTTTAAGATTCCAGGAGTGCCACCACTCCAATGGCGGAAAGGCCTCTTTTGACATCTTATCCTGAAGGGAATCCCGTAGATCAAACGTACTATCAATCGATGATCGGGTCTCTGATGTATCTCACCGCCAGTCGTCCAGACATCATGTTTGCATTCTGTCAATGTGCTCCTTCCAGGCTAATCCTAAACTCTTTAATTTAATTGCTGTTAAACGTATATTTAGATATCTGAAGGGACAACTGAAGTTAGGTCTTTGGTATCCCAAAAACTCAGAATTTGATCTTTATGCTTTTGCTGATAGCAAGTATGGTGGAGATGACATTGACAGGAAATCCACATCTGCCGGATGCCAGATTCTAGGAGATCGTCTCTTTTCATGGCAGTGTAAGAAACAACAAACGGTGTCCACTTCGACTGCCGGGGCGGAGTATGTTGCTGCGTCAGCTTGCTGTTCACAGGTTATCTGGATGCAACATTAATTGCTGGATTATGGTTTGGATTTTCTTAACACTCCCATATTTTGTGATAATGATGCTGCTATTGCAATTGTTAAAAATCCCGTTCAGCATTCCAAAACCAAGCACATTGACATCAAGGTCCACTTTATTCGTGACTGTTACGACCGGAAACTGATTCAACTTGAACAGGTCAACATTGATAATAATGTGGCGGACCTATTTACAAAACCGGTCGGAATAGCCAAATTTAATGTGCTTGTGGGATTTCTTAAGATGCTGCCTTTTGATGACTCAGTATTTTTGAGGTGTAAATTATGCACATAAATTTTTTTTTCGTATCATAATTTCTATACAAATTTAGGGGGAGAAAAAGAAAAATACGAAAAGAGTGTGTGTGTGAGTGTCTACTTAAAAATAAAATTTAAAAATAAAAATTTTGTTCCTTTACTTAAAATCATGCTGGCCACTCAAGTTCAACGGACATATTTCATATGTTTGGTCCCGTCATCAATGTTTGACTCTAGGGATAGCCATTAACCTTAGGACTGAAAGTGACCGGGGCGACTGAACATTCATATAAAAAAAAATAAAATTTGGTTTTGATTTAACTATCCCTTTAAATTCCATCACTGAAAGTTATGTCGGCCGCCTAAAGTTTGAAGGACACATTTTATTATGTGTTTGGTCCTATCGTCTACCTGTAGACACATAGGATAGCCATTCACCTTAAAACTGAAGACAACTGGGGTGATTGAGTTTAAATCGTCTTCAGGGTATCATCTGGGAAGTGATATTATTATTCATCTAAATGCTTTTCAGAAGCTTAAAGTATTTTCAAATGAAAATTGATCTAACCTTTGAGAAATGATAGATAGAGTGATTTTGAGTGCCTATCGTGTCACACCCCGACTAGCACAATGCGGAAGCGTAAAACGGGAATGTAACAGACACCTCTGGTATCAACACATTGTTTATAAACAAACATTACAAACTAATTTACAATATATTACATTTCCTTGTTTTGTTATCATTTTACAGTCTAGGTGATACAAACCAAACTAGTACATTAACTATACGATCTTACTACTAACTCCCTTACTCTTATTCACATAGCATCAACCACACACATTGGACAAGTAACAGATCACCAAATCATTCCGATTTAGGTACACCTGAAAAGCAGTTTAAAACGGGTCAACTACTAGAGTTGGTGAGTTTCACGAGTTTCAAGAAAACAGTTATGAACATTCACAAGTTAACACTTGAAATCATGATATAAGTATGTATGTATGTATGTAAATGATGTAATTATGCTAAGCTATAGTGAAGCTGTGACTGTATGTGCTACGTGCATCCATTTTCCACGCTCAATTAACCACTGTGGCTCCCCTTCCGCCCACAACATGCTAAGGTAGCTATGTCTAACACTACTACATAGCCTTTTTGTATAAATATGGTCATGTGCAAACGACGTTATATGACACGGCAACCAGGCCGATTCCGTTTGGGTTTATCAAACCAATAGTACTATTCACAAGCCACCGGCTCGAAGTTAATCACTGTGATCGTAGGGACTTTCGTGTGTTAGCACTTAGATAATTCACATCAATACATGTTTCAGGTATGTATATATAATCAAACATGCTTTTCACCCCAAAAGTTCGTAAAATAGTTTAGAAGTGGGGTCATGAAACTCACTGTTTAGTAGATAATCAGTAGCACGTCGATTCAAGTTTTGTATAACTTGCAATCTCGGTTTCCTATAATCAATATTATAATAATATTAATATTTTAATATTATTATAATCTCAATACTAAACTGAGCTGTATAACTAATCTGGGTATAGCTGGAACGCCCAGAAAGTGGCAATAGGCTTAGGTTGTGATGTTATTCAATGTCTAATACTTAAAACCGAACTTGGCTCAGAGTCCCGTTTTCCCAGCTGGCCAAGTTGTTCGTTTACGCGTTTAGAAAACAATTATGGGAAAATAAACTTGGGTAAATGTATTGGTTAATAAAATGATTAAGTTATAAAGAAGGATCACATACTAGGGTCCCGGATTAGCCACGGGGCCCGTTTCTTTTTATTCAGTTTGATTTAAAAAGAAACGCGCACAATCTATCCGGATTGTCCAGGTTTCTCATAGAAAAGTTCGTTTTTACTTAATAAATCCAAAAATATGATTTTTGATCACACTTGGTGTTTTGGTATTCCCGCAGGTTCGTTAGTCGCGAACTTGTCGGTTTTTATAAAAACTGAATTTGTTTAATCTTCAAATTAGCATAATTAATTAACCGTTAATCATTAAATTATGAAAATTGAGCCACTTATCAATTAAAATATGTAGATTTTTATAAAAATATTTCTGGAATTATTTACTGATTTATTAATTTATAAAAATTCATTTTATCAGCTATATTTCGCTTGAAAATCGTCCGTTTATCCCAAACAATTTCCAAAAATTCCCAAAAAATTCCAAAATACTCAAATTATGTCCAAAACAACCTGTATCATTTTCAGAATGTAAAAAGCTCATGAAATATTCTTTTCGGCCCAAATTCGGCTATAAAAATTCACACGAACGCATATACACAAAACACCTTTAGACTTCTCCAAATGATTCCAAAATTTATATGTAATAAAAATACATTAAATCTGAGTTCCCAGAAAAATTTCATAATTTTTGGAGCATTTTAACTTTTTTTCCCCATTAAACGTCCCAATTCGGTAATAAATTCGCCAAATATTCTCGGATGGTCGAAAAATTACCAAATTTGAACAGGGACTCAATGACATGACCCTGATGTCCCTGAAAAATTTCAAGGCCTAATAATATGCACATCACAACCGTAACCTAAACAGCCCGTAAGCGAGTGGTTCGGCATTACCTTAGCGGTTTTGGTTCGTTTCCGCCTTTTTATTCAACTTTTCAAGCTCTTGTGCTCCTATGTAGGCTAGATACAAGTCCTATATCACAAACCAAGCAGGTTTCATCAATAGAACAGCCCTTTAACTTAGGGTTTCGGCTAGTGCACAAAAACAAACTTTTGAACCGTAAAAACACCGTTTCAACCCTTTAATCCGTGTTTATGGCCAAAAAAAACTATCAAAACAGGTTCCTTACCATGTGTATGATCAAAACATGTTTATGGACCAGTTTTAGGATTTTTACATGGTTAGGAATGATTTTTAGCAATTAAGACATGTTTTTATGGTATTAATCAAGGTTAAACAAGTTTAAAAGTTACTTATTTAAATTGTTACCTTAGGGTTTTGGAAGGTTTCTGGAAAATCTGACTTGCAGCTGCTTGGACTTCAGTTTTATCAAGTGAAATGAATAAACAAGCTTACATAACAAGTTTTATAAAAAAAAAATGGGGGTGGGGTATACTAGGCCGACCGGAAGTCTTATGGGCCCATTTTGATCCCATTTTGGCCCAAGTTTCTGATTCTAAAGGCCCAAAAACGAAAAGCCCAGTCCAAATTTAGTTCGGGTTCGGTTTTTGGCGCGAAAAACTTATCGGGTGCGACAAACAGCGCGAAAACGAGTGTTTTTCGGTTAGTTTTGTTTAAACTTATAAAAACATACTATACGTTTGTAAAAATCAAAAATATTTTCACGGATCGCTTAAAACATTTCAAGTAAGTGTTTGGTAAGTCTTTTTCGGCTTAACGGATGATACAATGCTTGGTTTGTAACTATCTTTCGCGTTTAAATCTATAGCGGGTAGTTAAACGAGCATGTTTTCGATTAACTTGTTTGCTATCAAACTAAGGCCATATTACTAATATTTTATCTTTTATTAAACTTATATCACTTATAGACGGCCCCCCGGGATTTCTGGGACCCGTTCGGTTAATCGTTCGTTTGTTACGCAAAAGGCGTTTATTTGCTTAATCGGTAAATACGTACTGAGGTGTACCTTGTTTTGGCTCAAATGTCACATATCATGTGAAGTTATTAGGATAAAAAGGCTTTTGATTAGTCATTGATATGTATGGTAGCTTTCCATGATAATTAAAAGTTTGAAGTGATATAAACTAAATCTGCTAAACTTATTGTGGAGAGTCATTTTGAAGATATTTGTATGTCCCTAGATACATCTCTCCGAATGATAGGCAGAAAAGCAATATTACCCAGTCATACACGAGCCCGTTAGTGTCTTGATCGCCAAAAAGATTATATTTCATTTGAAGCAAAAAAACAATTTATCAAAAAATTGTTTTCTAAAAGCTTAAAGGGGTCCTAGGGAACTAAGGGGTGGGGCATTCAAATAAGTCATAAACATCCTGAATGTAAGGCTTGTTAGTCCGGATGGCATGTAAGTCCAACATTCAACCTTAAAGATTAAAATTATTATGTATAGGGAAAAGTATTTTGATCAAGTACTAGGGGGTTGGAGTCAAATTGGGGTGATATAGGGAAAGCCAAATACGCATTGAGAATAGATAAGGGGCATCAGAGGTCCATAAGTGATGTCCATGTAAGCTTTATGCCTAATCGAATATAATCATATCACTGGAGCAATGAAAATCATGAAAAATTTACCTGCTATCAACCATTTCACTATGTCATAATAATGCTGAAAATGAATCATTGTGAAAGTACCTTAATCAATATGATTTAATGTTCGGATCTTTTCATAAAAGGGTGGTTCGTTTTTAAATAGCAGAAATTTGATCCCAATATATGGTGATTTTCTAAAGACTGGATAGGTAAATTTTGGTTTAGTTTAAGTTTTATTTTAATCTTCCTATTTTTTTATTTTTTATTTTTTTACCTCATGTTTCCTCGTGTCAAAACAAATGTCTTAAGAAATCAATTTTTCATAAATCGGGATTTGTTTTGATGATTGCAAAATGTCATGGACCATTTATTTGGGCCAAGGTTTGTAATCTGGGTTCATCTGTTGGTCCATGAGGGTTCTCGGTCCATGAAGTTTGGCATATAAATGGATCTTCTAATTAAAATTATTATTCTCAAAATTGCCTCTTTCTGAAGAAAACTCATCTGGCCGAAAACCCTAATACCTTGCATTAAAATCAAGACAGTTTGCACTTAAGTTCTTTGTGTATGAGTACAGGTATGATGTCGATCGAGGATGCAGCTTGTCACCACTGTGATAATCTTAGTAGGATTGGTTGAGATGAGATGTTAATCGATTTCGATAATGATATTAATCGGCTTGGTCGTCGATTTTGATTGAGACCATTGTGATGATCTTGAAAGATTAGTGCAGGTTCCATGGTGGATTGGAGACTTTGGTCATTTGGAAGGGATGACACGGGGTTCTAGGCGGAATTCAAAAAGTTTTTTTTTCGTTGGCGGTTTGACCGAAAAACTCATGAAATGGCTGATCAAGCTCCTTTAAAGTTCGTTGACACTCACAATATAGCTGGATACTTGTTTGATCCCCCTCCAGCACACAAGGAGTTCAAGTCCATGGTCGTTGGCCTCAATACTTGCAGGATTTCCCATGCCTTGCGAGAAAGTCTTGTCATTTGCAAGAGAATGATCATGGACTTCTAGAATAATGCATCAATCAACCAGCGAGGACCAGGTGGAGTTGTGTGTATTGATTCCAAAGTACAGAATCAGCCGGTCGTCATCACAAAGGCTATTATACGAGAAGTGCTCTTATTTTGAGATCAACCTGATTACCCAACAGAGTATTCAGTTGCTGTTATTTCTGAGGTCCTTACAAGAATGGGCTACGAAGGATCCTACCCTCCTGCAGTCAAGAAGTTGTTGTTATTTCTGAGGTTCTTTACGTGTGTGTCGGGACGAAAAGGAGGTTCAAATGAGATTTCCCACATGCAGATGTCAGCTATTGTTGCTCTGATCATGGATTGGGATTACAATTATTCCAAGTTCGTTTTTGATGAGATGATGAGCAATCTGAAGGGAAAGAAGAAAGAGATGTTTCTTATGTATCCTAGATTTTTACAGATGATTTTTGATTCACATTACACTGATCTTGTTAAATCTGTTGAGACACTGGATATGAAGTCACTGGGACCTAATACCTTTGGATTGATGAAGCAATCAAGAAAAGGAGCAAAGGTCGTCTATCAAGGCATTCATGGGCTAATTAAGTTCGGCCACTTTGCTGAAACAGAGAATGTCCCGGTGACAGCTCAGGTTGCTGAAGAGCATGTGGCGCCAGTTCAAAGGCGTACTACTGTTCTTGAAATTATTTCTGATGATGAAGATGAGGAGACTCCCATACAACAATTGGAGTCTGAACACCGTATAACGGAGACTGCTCCGTCTGCTAAAC